>NC_056615.1:30919047-30920044 GCF_018340385.1 Cyprinus carpio | reverse complement strand
ACACACACACACACACACACACACACACACACAGAGACACAGACACACACACACACACACACAGACACACACAGACACACACGCACACACACACACACACAGAGAGAGAGAGAGAGAGAGAGAGAGACACACACACACACATATATAAAGTAAAAAAAAAGAATACCAGTTTGGTATATTAAAGGTACAACTGCAGGGCGTTTTATTAAGCACATAAATATGAAAATGTATTTGTAGTATATATAGCGTGAAATAAATATTTTTTTAAAAAAATAATAATAATAAGTATATTTATTTTTCAGCATTTCGTTAAGCGTTCGACCGATAGAGTTAGCACTAATGTCCTCCAGTCCAGCGCGCGTCACTGTTGAGCCCCGGATGCTCGTGCGCACCGGAAGTGAGGTTTCTCCGCGATCGTCGTGTTGTGGTTATCAACATTATTTTTGTTGATAATTTGAAATAGTTTCTCTGAATGTAATAGCGCATTTATACTTGCGGAGGAGAAAGCCGAAACTTCCTCATCAGCTGCTGCGTGTCCTCAGAGAGAGAGAGAGAGAGAAACAGAGTAATTAAATAGAGTAATATTAGAGAATAAGCTGATTAATTATTGTCGAAATGAGTTTAGCGAGCAGCAGAGAGCAGCGCAGCACCGCGGGGAACCGCATGACCACACTACTGGACCAGGAAGAAGAAGACGAGTTTTACAAGACCACCTATGGAGGATTCAATGACGTGAGAATTAATATATATACACACACACACACACACACACACACACACACACACACACACAGATGCCACAGACACACACACAGACAACACACAGGAGAGCCAAAGTAGAGAGACAAAAGCACCACATATACAGAGAAACATGCACACCACACAACGAACCAACAACAAAACACAACACACAGAAAAAAACAAAACCACAAACAGGAACACACAACAACCAAAAAAACAAAAGAAGAGAGACAACAGACAAAAAAACACACAAAAA
>NC_056615.1:30918211-30918323 GCF_018340385.1 Cyprinus carpio | reverse complement strand
GTACACACAGCTTGTCAAAATATTGAAATACTATACAATACATATTTTCACATATTTTTTATATGTACACACACTGTGTCTCTCTCTGTGTGTGTGTGTGTGTCTGTTTGTT
>NC_056615.1:30909978-30918046 GCF_018340385.1 Cyprinus carpio | reverse complement strand
AACACTCTTATTCGCACAAGTGTAATGCTGGTCAGGGAGCGCACACAAGCAAGTTTACTTCATCAGAAAAGCCAACCTATGCAGCTGGTTATTTGTGCAAACCTCAAAAAATGTATTAGTTACAAATTATGAACTATGAGTAAAAGTTTATGAGCTCATAACTAACCTTGTACTATAAAACACTGAGAATAAATCGTTATTATTAATCAGTAATTTCCACTGTAATCAAATTCCAAAGTAACAAAAATGTTTAGTGCCTCAGTGTTCATTTCAGCTGGTAACGGCAGTTGATTGTTATGAAGGTGCGTTTTTGGAGCAAAAGTTTAAGTAGAGCAATGTTTTTCCAAGTAAGAGCAGAATTAAAGAGCAGGTCCTATGGTATTGTTTAAAGTGTCACAATATTGGATTGGCGGCCCTACATCAGGTTTTATTTAAAATGCATCCTAAGGTCAGACAACATGTAATTTTCTCAGAATATACAGTTAATCAGTTAGAGTCATTTGCCAAAGGAATAGGCCAATGATTGTTTCACGGAGTTCGGAGCAAGCCACTCCCTTCTCAAGTGGACAGTGATTTTGATGATCAGCGATGAAGGAGACCGAACCTGATTGGCACAGGAGGAGGTCCTGGGAGTGATCTTAGCAGCGCTACCATGAAAAAGCAGTTTTACATTGCCCAGCATACAAGGTCATTCATCCTTATCATTACATACACACACATTCTCTCACTCATCAAGACGCGCGTGACCACAGTGGGTGGTGTGCTGTGTGTGTGTGTGTGTAGTGGGGATACGTTTCAGGAGTCGCTGAAGGTTCTGATCAACAAGATGTGAAGCTTAATAGCTGAAAGAACTAAAGACTAAACGGCCTGAAGCTGAGGGCAGCCGGGGATCATTGAAGAGCTGCAGGAGTTTGGAGAAGTAAAAGGCAAAAGAGTCGAAAAGGTAACGATCTCGTAAAGGGACTCTGCGTTAGACTCTCTCTTTTGAGAGACAATATCTTCATTTATCATTGACTTTTTTGGTTAACAACTTGCAGATGTGTTTCATTGCCAGGCTATCCTACCTTATAACTGTCAAAAGAGGAAGAATTTGGTTTTTTTTCTTTCAAAAACCCCATATGACTGCCTTTTAAAGTGTAAATGATGTGTGAGCAGTTCATTTGTGTTTGTTGTTGAGGAAGTGGAGCAGCGAGTGTTGGTGAAATGAGAGGAGTTTCCGAAGGTTCCGGTGACTCAGCGCTTCTGCCGTGTGTGTGTGGTGTGGTGTGCGGTGTAGGGATGTGTGTATGGTGTGTGTGTGTTTTGTTCTGTGTTTTTTTCATTTTGTTGTTTTTTTTTTTTTTTTTTTTTGTTTTTTTTGTGTGTGTGTGTGTGTGTGTGGGGTGTGTGTGTGTGTCTGTGGATAGGTGTGCTGGTGGTGTGTGTTTTCCTGAGTTTCTCCTCTTGATGGTGTTTGGCGGTTATGCTATGGTGTTAATTAGAGTGGTGCTGTAATCGGTTAAGTTTGGGTCCGGTTGGGCGTCATTGTGTTTATGTCGTAGTATGGATTTTGCTTGTGCTGTAGCATGAGCAGAAAGTTATGATTGTATAGTAGCGTTAATTTCAGAAAACACGGATATCCAATTTTAACTGTGTTTAGGTTGGCGGCGTGTTAATTCTAAGTGGCGACGGTCCACCCTCTCAGGGTAGTGGAGCAGACAAACACGAGATATCCATGGAGGTCGTGCTGCAGCTTGTCCGGTGGTTACTTAGGATCCAGCTGTCAAACAGGTAGTTAGTTTGGAAATATGTGGGTAGTAAATCGGATTTTTCATTTTCACGGTCTAGCCTCAACCATATCTTATTTGGCCTCATTTTGGCGCTTTCGCCTGTCGGCGTGGTCGCATGGACGTTGCTTGTCTATGTGATGTGCTGTTCGTTTGTTGTGCAGATTTATCAGGAGTATAAGGCCCCATATGCGCGGAAGCCTGTGAGTGTTCTTCCTCAGTTCAGAAGATGTTGGCAGGTGTCAGGCTAATGCAGAAGAGGAAAAATGGGTTGTAGCTGGATGGGGTAAGTCAAGAGCGCGTCGGGAGCCTTTTGCACGGGAGGCTGATCTGGATGGGACTGACCTTCGTGAGGCAATGCGCGTTGACGGCTGGCTCAATCTTGTGGCTGCATGAGCTTGCAATTTGGCTGTCCATTGTGACGAGTGATCTTTGTTGCCGGTTGTGGTAGAGCCTGGTTATGACTGTTCGTAGCGCAGTGTGTGATGTCGACGATGTGTTCGTTCATGCTCTGCTATAAGGTGTATGTTTCTCTCCTTTTCTTGTGATTTGTTTGTAGACGCGTGAGAGCGTACAGTGCTGAGTTTGTTAGATACGGTGGGTTTTGTGGTCACGCCTAGTGTGTCGAGAGGTTAGGAAATTTGGTGTGTGAGGCCGCGCGTGAGGAAAGAAGTGGTGGGATGTTTGGGGGTGGTTTTTTTTTTTGTTTTTTTTTCATTGTTTTCGTTTTCTGTGCGTTGTTTTTTTTGTTTTTTTTTGAGGGGAGGGAGAAGTGAGGAAAGAGGAAAGTGATGAAAGATTTTCTGCTGTGTTTTTCTGGTTATGTTTTAAAATGATACATCTTCTTCTTTTTTATTTTAGTGTCCCTTTATCTCTATACCCTAATCTTATTATTTATCACTCCTGTGTTTATTTCAACTTTTTTTTTTGTGTGTGGTGTGTCTTTTTTTTGTTTCTGTGGTGTCTCCTCCTCGCTTTGTGGTTTGTGTGTGGAGCAGATTCTGGAGATTGATGAAGTACAGGAATCACTAGACACTGAAGACTGGTGGACAGCGATTTTTGACTCGAGAAGGAGACGAACCCGACCAAGCGATCGGAGGACGATGCTCCGCGCAGTAAAGAGCGCGTGGTTCACCAAAGCGTACAAGGTCAGCCATTCACACACACCACACACACACACACACACCACACCACTCTCACTCATCTGCTCCGCATGACTAACGTGGGTGGTGTGTGTGTGGGTGTGTGTGTGTGTGTGTGTGTGTGTGTGTGTTTCTGAGTGCCCGCTGAAGGTCTCGAACCCAAAGTGAGCGATTTTCGAAGAACTAAAGACTAAACGCCCGACAGCAGCTCCCTACTCATATAACGGCCCAAAGTTGAAAGACGCATCATGAGAGCGCAGGAGTTTGGGAGATAAGTGAGCACATACACACTCTGTGGGATCTATAATTGTGAATTAGTTGTTTTGTTTTTAAGAGTTCTGTTTTTTCCATTTTAATTAGGTTAAAGTTTTAGAAATTTTGTGGCTGTGTTTTGGCCAGTTATCATATTCTTTAATGTGCTAGATAATTTGCATTTTATTTTATTTTCAGTTTTATTATTTTAGTAATCAAGTTAAACTCATGAAAATGGCAATGTTTGCTGCAGATGCGGATACTTCTATGTTAGATTCTGCTGCTTGGGATGTAGAACAGTGAGAATCTTTCGAACATTAGAGCAGATACGACATAAACTGATCTAAATATCAAGTCATCGCTCTATTCTCCAGTAATAGACTGAGCATGGAAATATCCGAAATAGAAGGCAGTGATTGAGAGAAGGAAGAAATAAAGGCTCCTCAGAAGTGGGAGAGGTTCTGAGGCTTGTGAGATCTTCCTCCGCTGAGGACAGTGAAAGTAAATCTTCGGAAACAACCTCCTCAAAAGATCCTGAGATCATATTTGAGACTCTAAAACATGGTAGGAGAATCAAGTAAAGCTGAGCTGCTTCAGTCCATTAAGGTTCATCTGGAATATTACCTGCCTTTATTCGGACCTTTACGTGATCAAAATCCACTCAAGATCTGACACCAGAAGCATTTTCTACAATCCACTCAACATAGCTCTTCACTGGATTAAACACTCCTCTCAGGCGACAGAAGACATGAAGAGATGTGATTGTGAAACAGCATAAGGATTTTGATCTTCCGAGGGTGGTTTGTGTGTTAAAGCAACTTGATCATGTTGTTTTTGTGTTTTGACGTCTGTCGTAAGGCTGATGCTCTTTGTCGTCTGAACGAGCGGAAAGCACACTCGTGAGGATGAACGAGCGGCTGCAGAAGCGTCCGCCCCCCCCCCCCCCCTGGAGGCGCCCGCGCAGGATGAGAAGAGGCTCTCCTGAGCGTAGCTACGCTTCCTTGTACACAAGCCAGCGAGGAAGGCGTGCTGTGGCTCGTGACATGGCCAAACTCCGCTTTGCCAATCCGCCGAGCGAGCCACCTGAGGTATCACCTTGGGTAACACACACACACGCAATTACACCACTTGCCATCGGTTTTTGTATTTCACCTTTGTTTAGCAATCACACACAACGCACCCGTGATGTCCCTGGCCAAAATATGGGCTGCGATGTTGGTGGTTCATCATCTTCACGCAAATAATTAGTTTATCATTCTGATGCGCCAGCGAATATGGAAATATTATTGGAATATTTGTGGTTGTGCTTTGAATGAGAATGATTGTCGGATGGGACCAAGATATTTATACCTTCTTTTACCAATTCAATCACAGAACCTTGTAAAGTTTGAAGAGAGATTAAATTATTTTCAAATTTCTTCGAACTTAGCAAATAACATTTACTTGTTTTTTCTCAGTTTTAAATGGATAAAGCTTCTCTTTGAATGACATCTCAGAAAAGTTAACTGGAAGCTTATATGCAAAGAGCTTTGCTGTCCCAGAGGAAGCATTGCATACATGACAGATCTCTGCATAAAATTTCACTTCGCATCCTGAAATGCCATAATCAGGACGTTTCATAAATGAGAATAAAGGGGCCCCACACCGATCCTGGGGAACCACTTTAGCAATCTCCAGTGATTCAGATAGTTTACCTTCAGCCTGTACACAATGAGTTCTTCCACTCAAAAATGTGAAACCAAGTGCTAACAAGACTTGATAAACCAGCACTCTTTATCTTCTGCAACAATATGTCTCGAAAGCCTTGGATAAATCAATAAAAATGGAGCACAAAATCACCATTATATCTGCAATCCCACCAATAATGATACAACACTTTGTTTGCATTCAAATAATTTTTTATTAAACCAGATTGATAAATAGACAACACTTTGTTTGCATTCAAATAACAAGTCAGCTGTTCACTAATAAGGCTTTCTAAAACTTTTGATAAAATGCAGAGCTTTGAAATTGGTCTGTAATTATCTAATATAGTAGGATCTCACCCCCTAATTAATAAGGTCAACAAAAGCGGATTTCCAGATTTCAGGAATAACACAAGTTTATAAAATTACCAATCATCGTTCAATCACACAGTGCGTGACTCTCAGAAAACTACGAGCGTTTAGAGGCCGATAAGAAGAAGCATGTTCATAAGAAGAGACGTTTTGAAGGGCCGAGCATCCGCTATCATTCAGTGCTGACGCTGCTGGTCCCAGACGCACACAAAAAAAATGAAAACAATAATAATAAAAAGAACAATTATACGTAATAACCTGTAATCAATAATAATAATAATAGGTGAGGTTAGATGGGACTGGTTTGTTATACTAAATAGCTGTTACTGTAAAACAATAACTTGTTCCTGAAAAGCTGGAATCATTTTATGTAACTTTTTTTTTCTTTTTGAATTTATCTAATAACTAGCTATTTTAAATCAGCTCACAAACCCTAGTTTGTGAAACTCTGAACTAAGATAGATGGACAGAATCTGAATAGTATATTTGTACTACATACTTAAACTTCTAAAATTAAGTATGTTTAAAATAAGTACTGTTAGGTAGTATGTAAAAAATCACTTATAATTTTGTGACTATTAAATTGAGCTAGGGACAATTCCCTTTAAATTTTAGTAATTAAAGCTAGTACAGAAGGAAATAATACGTGAAATATAGACATTAATTATATATATATTTATATATTATAATATATCTATATGATCTATATATATATATATAATACAAAAGGAAAAGAAACAGAAATGCACAATTCACAATTAGATCAATAACATGAATTTGGAATATAGAGTAATTTTACATTTCATGCTGAATAAAGGAGAGTTATACAAAAATGAGAATGGATGTTTATCTTGCTTACGACCCACTCCACTTCCATTAATGACTGACCACGACTGCAACGTTGAGTTCAGGAATCTCTGTTGGGTTTACGAAGAAACACAGACCTACATCTGGGATGCCCTGGGGGTCTAAGCAGATAAACATCACATTCTCATTTTTGGGTGAATCTCCCTTTAAACTTTATGAGTTTTATGAAAATTCACTCACTTTTTAAACAAATATAGTGTAAAAACTTGTGTTTGCTGCTTATTGAGTATTATTTATTATTTTTTAATTTCTAATAAGTAAGTAGTATTGATTGAATTAATAATTCATTTAGAATTTGCTTTTATTTTTTATATTTCAGTCAGCTTCGTGTGTATAAAAAAAATTAATAAAATAAAAAAAAATAATGAACTGAAATTTATATGTATTTCTGTTTCAGTTTTCAGTTTCAGTAATTTTGGTATGTCAGCTTAGTGTGTATAACTATGTAAAACTAATGGTGTGTGTTCTAATTTCCATTTAATTTAGGTTTTTAAGCTTATATTTATATTTTATTTTATTTCAGCTTTGCTTCATTTTACAACATTTCATTAGATTTAGTTAACATAACAATGAGTACATTTACATGGACAACAATATTCAAATTTTAACACTTAATCTACCATCTAAACAGGGATTTTTTTTTATTCACATAATTTGTTATATTTAATATATAAACATAACATATTTTTTCTTAAATATATACATGCATGTGTGTGTGTAGTTAAATATACACAGTACACACACATATATTATGTAAACAAAAACGTTTATTTTGGATGCGATTAATCACGATTAATCGTTTGACAGCACTAATAGTCAATGATTATAACAAGATACATGATAGACTTTCTCATTTCCTGATATAGGTTGGACCAGGACACGCCCCAAGCCACGCCCACCTCCTCATCCTCCGCTCAGGGGGCGGGGTCTCTGTGCTCTCGCACTTACATCACCTTCAGTGACGATGAGGCGTTTAGCTCCGCCTTCCCGGCATTGTCTCGCTCTAGCCCCGCCCAGCCTGTTCAGGAGGTGTGTCCCGTTACCCATAAACCCGCGCTGTATCGCGACCCCGTGACGGACATCCCTTACGCCAACGCCCGAGCCTTCCGCATCATCCGCGAGGCTTACCAGAAATACATCGCGGCACACGGTTTTCCCAACGCTTCCGGAAACTTCAGCGGAAACCGTGACGTCAGCGATTCGCCGGCAGCGACCGCCAAGAGCACACGACCGAAAGCCATCGTCAAACAGACCATAGTCTCCACCTGAACGCGTGCCAATGACTCTTTTGAGTGTTTCAATCCACAGCACTCAGCTCTGACTGTGTTTGAGGACTTGTTTGTTGTTGTTGTTGCTAATTTTAGATAAAGTTGTGATCCAAAACTGTCAGAATGAGCACTTTACAATAAGGTTTCATTTGTCAGCATTAAATGAAGAACACTTGTATCTGCATTTCTGGGTTTGTTAATTTACATTTACTAATACAGTATCTACCAATGCATACATTAATACAAACATATATTTAACAAATAAATATATATATATATATATATATATATATATATATATTTAGTAAGTCAATGATTAATCGCGATTAATCACATTCAAAATAAAAGTTTTTGTGTGTACATTCTATATGTGTGTGCTCTGTTTATGTTTATTATGTTTATATAAATACACACACATACAGTATATATTTTTAAAATATTTACGTTTATATTTATATAATTTATTTTATATATAAATATATGTAATATATAAACAAAATATTTTTGCTTAACTATATAAATGCATGGGTGTGTATTTATATGTACATAAAAAATATACAGTACACACACATGTAAACAAAAACTTTTATTTTGGATATGATTAATCGCGATTAATCATTTGACAGCACTAATATATATATATTGCTCATTTTAGTTCATGTTAGCTAATCTATTAAATAATGTAGCAGACTGTAAGCAATACGTAACTGAACGGT
>NC_056615.1:30852122-30909720 GCF_018340385.1 Cyprinus carpio | reverse complement strand
CACACAATAGTAAGAAACAAACGTTTATTTTGGGGATGCGATTATCGCGATAATCGGTTTGACAGCACTAAATAGTCATGATTATAAACAAGATACATGACAGACTTTCTCATTTCCTGTTATAGGCTGGACCAGGACACGCCCCAAGCCACGCCCACCTCCTCATCCTCGCCGCTCAGCGGGGCGGGGTCTTTGTGCTCTTCGCCACTTACAATCACCTTCAAGTGACGATGAGGCTTTTAGCCTCTCGCCTTCCCCGCATTTGTCTCGCTCTAGCCCCCGCCCAGCGCGTTCAGGAGGTGTTGTCCCGTTACCCATCAACCCGCGCTGTATCGCGACCCCCCCAGTGACGGACATCCCTTACGCCAACCGCACGAGGCCTTCCGCATCATCCGCGAGTGCTTTACCAGAAATACATCGCTGCACACGGGTTTTTCCCCCAAACGCTTCCGTAACACTTCAAGCGGGAAAAAAACCCGTGACGTCAGCGATTCGCCGGCAAGCGGCAGCCAAGAGCACACTACCGAAAGCCGTCGGCAACCAGACCGTGAGTCTCCCTCCTCCGATCGCGTGGCCAAGGACTCTTTTGAGTGTTTTTTAAAATCGCCACAGCACCTCAAGGTTCTGACTGCTGTTTTGAGGACGTTTTTGTTGGTTGTTTGTTGGCTAATTTAGCTAAAGTTTGTGATCCAAAACTGTCAGGCATGAGCACTTTTACAATAAGGGTTTTCATATTGTCAGCATTAAATGAAAAAGCCGTGTACTGCATTTCTTAGTTTGTTAATTTCCGTATTTACGAATACAGTGCATTCACTAAGGCATACCTTAATACATGCTAGAAATAGATTGAAATAAATACATATATATATTATTATATCGATTCTATATATATTTGTGCGGTCACATGATTATCCGCGATTAAGCACATTCAAAATACAAGTTTTTTTGTGTTGTACCTTCTATATGTGTGTGCTCTGTGTATGTGGGTTTCCTCATCTGATGTTACGTTTATATTTATATAATTTTATTTTATATATAATATAGGTAATATGATTAACCATAATATTTTTGCTTAACTATAAACATTTCTTGGTGTGTATGTTATATTAGGTACATACAATACGTACCATACACACATGTAATAACAAAAACTTTTATTTCTGATGTGCTAGTAATCGCATTAAGCTTGGTGACGTCATCTATACTCTAGATCCTTCATATTGCTCATCTTTATGTTACTTTTTTAGCTAATCTACTAAATAATGTGAGAGTGCTACTGTATTTGTAAATGTGTGTGCATGAACAGGTGTCCAGCTGAGATCACTCTCAGTGATTCAAAGCTCGGTTTATACTGAGTGTCTCTGGGTAATAGTCGGATTCAGTTGTTGGTTTCGTGTTCACATCACACCAGCACTGGCCGCTCAACTGTTGCGGTTTCTGATTTCTCGTTTTGGTATTTATTCTAGATTGTTCAGCTTTTCCAGAAGGGTCAATAAAGAATTCAATAGTGTTTACCTCTTGTTTCAGTACTTATCTTGCAAGACAAATGTGTGATCATATGGAAACATGCAGAAAAATCTGTTGATTTAAAGTCAGTATAAAATAAGTTCACATTCTCAGTGCTTTTCTTGGTCATGTTAAATGAGATAGTGCCAGCCAAAAATGAAAATGTGCTGGAATATCCTCACCCTCAGGCCATACGAGATCAGGATGAGGTTGTTTCTTCATCAGGTTTGTAGAAATGTAGCACTGCATCAGTGTCTCAGCAATGGATGCTCTGCAGTGAATGGGAGTGCCGTCAGAATGAGAGTCCAACCGCTGATAAAAACATCAGAATAATCCACAAGTAATCCACAGCACTCCAGTCCATCCAGTTAACATCTGGAGAAGACAAAAGATGAAACACATCCAGCATTAAGACGTTTAACTCAAATACATAGAGTCTATAATCCTATGCACACTTCCTGCAGTGAAAAGTGCATCTCCTGTTGTCTCTCACATATTGTTTAGATCTGTTTTAAACGCTGCGTGGGATCTGTGCAATTTCTCTCCGGAGCACACCAGAACACTTTTTCACTGAGGAAGTGTTATTATGATTATAGACTCTATGTATTTTCAGTTAGAAAACATCTTAATGTCTGGCTGTGTTTTTTCATCTTTTGTCGTCTCCAATGATCACTGATGACTGGATTGCTGTGATTACTTGTGGATTATTGTGCTGTTTTTTATCAGCTGTTTGGACTCTCATTCTACGGCACCCATTCCCTGCAGGCGCCATTGCTGAACACTGATGCAGTGCTACATTTCTACAAACCTGATGAAGACCACACCTCATCCCATCTCGTAATGGCCTGAGGGTGAACACTTTTCAGCAAATTTCCAGCTTAAAATACTTTTCTCAGATCTGCAGTTGACGGGGAAAGGTTTAAAATTACTTTAGATGACATCCGGTGGCAAAAATCTAGACCGATATCAAAGATCACAGAGTTGAAGAAAAGGCTTCTGTAGAGAATATTTTAAACAAAACAATACTTTATTATTAACCTTGAATCCATTCAGGGACGCTCCATTCTGTTTTCAGCTCTAACACTGCTGCTTTTGAACAAAACAAACAAAAACAGGAAAACGGTAATGAATTATTTTACAGGTGAATACTGTAGAACTGTTCATAAACTCCAGTGTTGCATAAGTTCTATTTGGTCATTTTCATGGGTGAAAATAATGTTAAAAACAAAAACCTAATCATATAAAATTGATTTTTCTTTTTTAATGCAAAACATAATCTTTGAGATAGAGATTGTCCACCCAAAGACGATCATTTTTTCATTATTTATTTGTTCCAAAACTGTATGAATGTTGAACATTAAATGTATTTTATTGGACCCCATTTTCTTATCATATTTTGTGTTCCACAGAAGAAACCTAGCTAAGAAAAATATGTTCTAAGAACGTTTTGCTAACATTCCCTGTAAGTAAATGTTTTCTGAACCTTCCAAACATTCAGTATTTAAAAAAAAAAGAAAATATCAGTTGACATTTAGGTGTTAACATTTTGTAAATATTATGAGAACATTAGTTTTGAATGTTCTCTGAACAATCTCAAACTAGAAATGTTTAAAAAAAGTTTAACCAAGCGTTCCATGAATGATGCATAAATAGCGTTATAAACACTGTGCGAACGTTCTAATAACGTTACTGGAGGAATATTAGGAGAACCTGTTAGCTGAGAAGTCAGTTGTTCATAACACGAAGGGTGAGTAAACGATGACAGAATGCTGATTTTTGGGTGTCCTGTCCCTTTAAATCGTCCTGATTTGGTTTTGAAATATGAAATATGAGCTGCACGTGCTCTTGGCATGTTTAGAGCGAATCGCCCACCAGACTCGAGGGATGCGTTCAGGAGCGTCTCACTGCGTGCCTGAGCTCAGTGTCTCTGTGAGCACAGGTTCAGAAGCTCTGAAGTCCAGTCTTTAGTCCTGCTCTGTGTTCAGAGCTTGCCCTCCTCGATCATGCGGTTCAGGCCGCTGCAGATCTTGCTGAGGTTGGGCGACAGCGTGCCGTGAGGGTCGTACAGGTGCGTGAGGAGCTCCGGGTCCGAGTAATGGTTGAACACGTGTCTGATGCGGTCTCCAGAGATTTTGGGGGTCAGGTGCTTCATCCACCAGCTTCAGCAGTAAATCACGCGACTCGCCCAGCAGCTCATCATCACGTTCTTATCGAAGGTGAACTCCACCTGACGCACAGACACGCTGCAGCAGCGTCAGACAGCCTTTTTAGAGCCACTCCCAATATGTGTATATATATATATTATATATATATATATATATATATATATATATATATAGCGCTCGCAGCTCACGCAGCACACTTCACTTATTCTGGTTGCATTCAGACCTGCGAATGTATTATATGCAATCGCTGTCCTATCTCACAATATTGTTGGAAAAAAAGTGAGATATCGCGGTTCGTATCAGGCAATTCTGAGAGAGAAAAAAGTCACTTGTGAGATAAAAAAGTTGCAATTATCTTTATTATTTTTTTTTTTTCAGTGTGGCTTTTTTTCCATAAAAGCAGAGCTGAAAGATGCAAAGAAAAAAAAAGTTCCAGATCAGAAGCTCAAGTCAGACACTTTTCAGTTAGGCTGTATCAGTTTGCTGTGTAGTTGCTAGGGTGCTCTGAGTGGTTCTCTATAAGTCTTCTTTGTATTGCTAGTTTTTGGGAGTGTTCTGAGTAGCATTGCTACTTAGAACGCACCCAGTTGCTTGGGTATTCTGGGTAGTTGCTAGGGTGTTTAAATAATGGTTGCTATGTAGTTGCTAGGGTGCAGGGTGTTCTGTAGTAGTTTTGCTAGTGGTGTTCCTCCGGGGTGTTCTGAGTGGTTGTCTTATGGTGTTCTGACGAGTGTCGGTATTCTAATGGTTTTCTTCAGGTGGTTGAAATCCACCATTCACATTCAAATTGAACACGACAGGGCTTTAGCAGATTATTTAGCATTAAATGTGACTGCAATGTAGTGTTTGTTAGGCTCCACTGTGGAGTTTTTTCCTGAAGTTCTGGCGCCACACTCAGCTCATCAGCGCTACATGTCAACATTCATGGCGATCTTGATCATGTTCTGGGCCTAGTTTCGCGGTCCCCCGAAGGCTATTGGGATATATATATATATATATATATATATATATATATATATATATATATATAAGCGCTCTCGCTAATTTACAACTTACACTTCTTATTCTGGTTGCATGCATGACCTGCGAATTATTATGTCCACCCCGAGGCAGTGGAGCTCACAATTTGTTGGGAAAAAGCGTGAGATATTGACAGTTTGCGAGGAGGCGCAATTCTGAGAAAAGGAAGTCAGGGTTCAGTGAGGTAAAAAAAGCGTTGCAATTATCTTTATTATTTTTTTTTTATTCAGTGGCCAGAAATGGGCTTCCATAAAAACAGAGCTGAAGATGCAAAAGAAAAAAAAAGTTCAAGATCAGAGATATGACATGAGAGAGAGATCAAGATTTTTCAGTTGCTTGGGTGTTCAAAGTAGTTGCTGTGTCAGTTGCTAGATCACATGCTCTGAGTGGTTACTATGGTCTTCTTTGTAGTTGCTATGCAGTTTTGGGGGTGTTCTGGAATAGTTGTTATGCATTGCTACTGAGAACACCCAGTTGCTGTAGGTAGTTCTGGGTAGTTGCTAGGGTGTTTTAAATAGTTGCTATGTAGTTGCTAGGGGTGCTCTAAGTGGTTGCTAGGGTGTTCTGAGTAGTTGCTAGGGTGTTCCTAAGGGTGTTCTGAGTGGTTGCTAGGGTGTTCTGAATTTGTAGTTTCTAGTTGCTATGTTTGTTCTGAGTAGTCGCTATGTTTATGCCGCTAGGTTACTGTTGTTGGTATGTATAAGCTGGTTTCTTCCTGGTTGGTGTGTTCTAAATGACACTGCACAAAAAGCTGGGGTGTTCAGGACTATGACGCACACATTGTGTTCTTTAAGACTATGCAGCAGTTGCACTGCTGATGATTGCTATTATGATGCACTTTTCTAAGTATGTAAATGTGACTGAATGTGAGGGTGTTTGTAGTTGCTCCTGGAAGCTGATGGCCGTCATGGCTCCAAGGTTGTGGAGTTTTCCTGAAGTTCTGCGCCACACTCAGCTCATCAGCGCTGAACTTTTCATGTCGGAACAGAACCCCCCACCTTCTAAGTAGTTTGCGATGCTTGCTGGAGTTCTTATGACCACCTGCTGGGCCTCGTTGCGGTTCCCTAAGTGCTCCTATGGGGTTGCTTGGTACAGCTCGTCTAGTATCTCGCAGTTGCTGGGCATGTCATCTATGAACATATGGGTGTTCACCGACTTGCTATGGACAGTTGCTGAGGTGTTCATCTTCTTCTGGGCCTTCTATGAGGTTGTCTAGGGTGTTCCGATGGCTCCATCCCGAAGGCAGTGGTGCTGAACGACGTTGCTATGACGTTGTGGTGTTTACCTTGCTACTATGTGCAGTTGGGTGCTGGTACTTGCTAGGAGGTGTTATGTCTAGTTATGAGGTTTCTGGCGTCTTCCGCTTTGTAGTTGCTAGAGGTTGCTGGGGTGTTCGGAGTAGATATGCTACTTCACGCTTTCTGGGGTGTTCTCCGCACAGTTCAACTTGCTGAGGTTGTCAGGCTGGTCAAATCTTGCTAGGTCTCGAGAGTGTGCTATGAGGTTGCTGAGCACTTCGAGATATTGTGA
This sequence comes from Cyprinus carpio, assembly GCF_018340385.1. Lineage (NCBI taxonomy): Eukaryota > Metazoa > Chordata > Actinopteri > Cypriniformes > Cyprinidae > Cyprinus > Cyprinus carpio. The sequence goes on along the minus strand of NC_056615.1, from coordinate 30,903,499 downwards.
GAATTCTTGAAGTGCTAAATAACCTAAAGCCTTGCATCACGTGTTCCTCAAAGTTGCTATGAGTTGAAGGGGTGTTCAATGAGATTGCTATGGAAATTTGCTTCCGGAGTTCTGCAAGTCGATGAAGTTGCTGGGGTCAAGACTTTGCTCATCAGTTTCTCTCTAGAGTTATATATGAGTCTGATCGGTTCCAGTAGTCTGCTCATTCTTCCTGATTCACATTTAACAAGTTGCAATGAGTTGCTGGGGTGTTCGAGTAAAAAGATGAGGAATGCTGATTTGTTCAAGAGTAGTTGCTATGGTTTGCCAGGGTGTTGTAAGCAGTTGCTATGAGGTTGCTGGGGTGTTCCTGAGTAGTTGCTATGCGGGTTGCTGGGGTGTTCTGTGAGTTGCTATGCTTTCTGGGTGTTCTGGAGTAGTTGCTATGAGGTTGCTAGGGTGTTCTGAGTAGTTGCTCTGCGGTTGCTAGGGTGTTGCGAAGTAGTTTGCTATGCAGTTGCTGGGGTGTTCTGAGTGGTTTGCTATGGCGTTGCTGGGGTGTTCTGAGTAGTTGCTATGAGGTTTGCTGGGGCTGTTCTGAGTAGTTGCTATGAGTTGCTAGGGAGTTCTGGTAGTTGCTATGAGGTGTGCTGGGGTGTTCTGAGTAGTTGCTATGCAGGTTGCTAGGGTGTTCAGAGTAGTTGCTATGCGGTTTCTGGCGAGTGTCTGAGTAGTTTTCTATGAGGTTTCTGGAGGTGTTCGAGTAGTTTGCGAATGCGGTTTCTTGGCGAGTTCTGAGTAGTTGCTAATGAGGTTTGCTGGGTGTTTCTGAGTAGTTGCTATGAGGCTTGCTGGGGGTTTTTCTGAGTAGTTTCTGAATTGATGGCGGTTTCCCTGGCGAGTTCTGAGTAGTTGCTATGAGGGTTGCTAGGGTGTTCAGAGTAGTTGCTATGCGGCGGTTTTCTGCGAGTTCTGGGTATTTGCCTAGGAGGTTGTCTGGGGTGTTCTGAGTAGTTGCTATGGCGGTTTGCCTGGGGTGTTCTGAGTAGTCTATGTGGTGTTTGTAGGGTTTTAGATTAAGTTACTAACGTCAGTGCTGGGGTGTTCTGAGTAGTTTGCTATGTTGGTTGGTAGGGGTGTTTTCTGATAGGTTGCTCATGTGGTTGGTAGGGTGTTTTAGATAGTTTACTACGCAGTTTGCTGGGGTGTTCGATAGTTGCTATGCAGTTGGTATGCTGTTCGATTATTTAATATGCAGTTGCTGGGTGTTTCTGGAGTATTGCTATGAGTTGCTGGGGTGTTCTGAGTAGTTGCTATGAGGTTGGTAGGGTGTTTTCCATTAGTTACTATGCGTTGCTGGGGTGTTCTGAGTAGGGTTTGCTATGAGTTGCTGGGTGTGCTGAGTAGTTGCTATGGTTGGTAGGTTTCAGATTAGTTACTATGCAGTTGCTGGGGTGTTCTGGGTTAGTTCTATCAGTTGCGGGGTGGTTCTGAAGTAGTGCTATGCAGTTGCTGTGGTGTTCTGATATTTGCTATGGATGTTGAGAGGGGGTTCAGATTAGTTCTATGCAGTTGCTGGGGGTGTTCTGAGTAGTAGCTATGAGGAGTTGAGCGAGGGGTAAGATTAGTTATATGCAGTGCGCCAGAAACGGCACACACACACACACCCAAACGACACACACACCACCACACACCACACACACACACCACACACACACACACAACACACACAAACAATGGAACACGGAGACACAATCAGTCGATGGTTTATTGCACAATTGATATTCACTAGGTCACCTATAGTATACACACTCCTTACACCAGGTCTGTTATACAAGCTGATTCAAGCTCACTTTGACTGTTTGTTTGGTCAGTGTAACGCTGTATAATCGATGGATCGCTATTAAAGGCTCCATACAGTTGCAATAGTATAAATATTATCTATATTAATATTTAAAATTTCAAAGTACGGCAAGGGCACACGGAGAATTAAAATGCACATCTGCACGAGAAGAGTTCACATCAGTTGGTATGTGTGAATTACATACACATGTTCTTACACACAACATATAGGCTGCCTCCTTCAAGAAACAGTAGAGGGGTTTTAATTCATTGATGATTTGGAATGCCTCCTATAGGTGTTTATGTACATATTTAAATTAACGTTTCATTTCAGTGTAAATGTGCAGGGAGCAGTTTTTTCATGTTAAGTAGTTGCTATAGGGTTGCTAGGGTATGTGAACAAATATGGGGAAAATTTACTAGACAATCTCTGAATTGAAATGACTGTTTTAATCGGTCTGTTGTGTGACTGTGTTGACTTTCAGTGATTTTTCTTTCTGTAAGTTCAACTTCCTGTGTGTAGTGCCGATTCCTACTCATACCATTCAGTATTTTCATACTCATGAACTGAAAGGCACTCATTTGTTCAAATCAGAGTGTTTATTTTTGTACTTACCCTGCTTGTATTGTTATTGCCATATTGTTGTAAACAGCAGTGTTTCTGAATATTGCACCAAGAGCCAAACATTTACCATCGCTTGTGTTTCTCTCTGCACTGCGAAGAAGACAGACAATGAAACCGGCCTTAAGCCCATGTGTGAGATGTGAGAGAGATAACACCGATAACAAACACTCGTCACCAGCAGGAAGTGCAGGTTTGTATAAGAACTGTCTGGAAGACTTCCTGTCTCGACAGAAGAGAAGAGGAGATGTTTCATTACTTACCTGCTATCAAAATGGGAAGAACAAGGCCATGGAGATGGTATGCAGCATGTTTTTTATGTCTACAGTAACCCCAAGTGCTGGGGAAAGTTACTTTTAAAGCAGTAATAAATTACAATGTTGCATTACACCAAAAAAAAAGTAACACGCGATAACACAATGAGACTACTTGTTTTTAAATTGAGACGTAACACAGCATTGTAATATAGATACGGTAGTTTGCATTATTTATTTAGTCATGGGCTGGAGAGTTGTCTTATTTGTTTCTAAATAACAAAAAGAAACGGGAAGATGAACGAGGATATTTTTGTGGCAACGGTAAAGGACTTTAATTTCAACAAAGTGGAGCGGAAACTGAATACGATAAGACACTTGAGGCTCTGTCTACTGGTAGATCTGCGAGGCTCATAAACTTCTCTCAGCAGAATAAAAGACAGGGCGTCAGTCAAGAAAATGGGTGGAGGGAAGAACAAAGTAACATGCTTATTTTTAAAAAGTAGCACCAATATTTTTTGTAAATTTAAAAAGTAATGTGTTGCTTTACTGCCGTAACCCTCACAGAAAACTTGCACAGCTTAATATTTAGCCTATGATATACTGTCTATATATATTGTTTACATTCATGCATTTGACTGATGCTTTTTTATCAAAAGCCACTTGTCATTAACATCCAAAAGCAGTTTGTTTTTTGTGGTTTTATGCATTTCCGGGAAAGCAAACCCTCAGTCGTGGCATTCAGTGCCATCATCCAAAGGTTTTTTAACTTTCATTTTTTTTTTTTATTTGTTACCTTTCTCTTCTTCTTAAATATTTTTATGTAACCTTTGATTGACCGCTGTGCATGAAGTAAATATTCAATATTTCATGCAATATTAATTAATAGTTTTGCTTGGTGGGTGTCCTGTAGAGGGCAGCACACACACACAACCAAACACACCCCACACACCCACTCATAATACATAAATGCATGCATGTGTCCTTCACTGCATATTTTCCGACAGGATCCAAGTATTTGATACTGATTATGATTTTTTTTGTCAGCACATTTTCCTTTTGAGATAAGAGTGCATTGTAATACATACTGTACATTTCAAAATTCAAAGTTCCTCTCCACTCCACTGAGACTAAAAACAAATAGGGACAGAGAGAAATCCGCAGGTCAAAGGTCAGGATAGGACTGAAGCAGGATGTGGGAATGAGGCGACAGGAAGTGGAGGCAGTTCCTCTCAGTGTTGATCTGCCCTGAAAAACAACAGAAATAAAGAAAAGAACAGATGGAGGGATGTTGTCTCTACCATCAGACGAGGATTATTATTATCATAATGTGACACACTTTAATGCTACTGAGTGCTGTGTGTGTTTATGATGCGCCGAGGCTCGCAAACACACTGAACTTTACCTGATTGTCTACTTCAGCGTACGCTCTAAGCTGCTTTGCCATCTGCATGACTGTAAATACAGACCCAGATGCATTCATCTCTGATTTCTTCCTGCGTTTAACCCTTGTGTGTGTGTGTGTGTGTGTGTGTGTTTGAGTGCGTGATTATGTTGATCTTTGTAAACAAGAAGCATTGTCTTCTGCATGTCCCTCTGCTCTACAACAGCAAAAAGCACAACATCACAAGTGTGTGTGTGGTGTGTGTGTGTGTGGTGTGTTTTGTTTGTGTGTTAGGAGAACAATTGGCTCTGAACATATTTGAGCATTTCATTTAATAAATAAATTTCAAACATTTTGCAAATACATAAATATAAAGTATATTTAATTATGTTGCAAGAACAATTGTTCTGAACATAATTTGAGCATTTAATTTAGATTATAAAATTTTGAATATTTAGCAAATTAATAATGAGTAAATAAATAATGAAATGTCAAATATTTAACAAATACATAAATTATTTAATTTAATTAAATATTTTAAATTATGTTATGAGAATGGTTCTGAACACAATTTAAGCATTTTATTTTAATTAGATTATTAAATTTCGAACATAGCAAATTAATAACAAATAAATACATGTAAAATCTCTCTCTCTCTTTAGCCTACTGCGAGGTACCAAATATTCAAACATTTTGGAAATAAGAAAATAAAATATATTTATTATTATTTAAAAACGTAGTATTAGTTACTTTTCAAAAAGTAAAAAATCCATTAGTGGTGAAAGCGGTTCATAGAGAGATAACCCTCTATGTTATCTGTCTTGGATTGGATGGGCGGGAGTAAAGAATCCGTCCTGCCGTCTCTGATTGGCCCGAACGCGCACATGCCGCACACAGCGGGAGTGCGTGTCTTTCGTATCAGCTGCCCCGCCCCGCTTCCCTCCCGCAGATTATACTGATTCTGAATTATACAGGAGCTCTGGGTTCTGTATACAGCTTTCTGAGGAAATCACAGAAAGCTGGCGGAATAAGATGGTCTTTGAAGCAATACAGGTGAGTTTCTGCGCTGTTGTGCTTAACTATGCAGTGAATCTGCTGGATCTACAAGTTTGAAAGTTTTAAAGAACACTACACAGATCAAAGACAAAATATTTATTTGACAGACACGCGACTCAGGAGATGCTGAAAATCAACTTTCAGGAGGAAATGCAGAAGATGCTGCTGGGAGAGCAGATGTGGTTATCCTGGGCTAACTCTCTGGAGGAGATTTCCAAAAGCTCATGTCTGGTATATCTGCCCCCAGAGAATCTGCCAAAAAAACAGCCTTTAAAATTACCCAGAGACCGCCAGTCAGGAGAAAACGACCCGAAAGTGAGTAGAGTTTATAAAGTGATATAAACAGTGAGCTCCCAGCTGGACCAGGATCGCCCTTCAGTCAGAGTGAAAAACTATGATTTGCTAACACGAAAAGACAGGTGTCAGTTCCTCCAGGTCGTTAGAGGAGGCCACAGTTTAGTCAGTTCTGAATAGAAAATATAAAAAACTATAAAATGTACATTTAAATCCTTTTAATGTACTTGGTAGAATTGGAAGTCTCAAAGCCACGCATTTATTAGATATTATAGTAAATAACATAAAATGTACATCTGAATAATTGTAAATCCTTGATCCAAATTTGGTTAGTTAATAGTGTAAATCTATATCTTTAATGCAAATGGTAAATCTAAGTCTTGAGACACACCTTTATAAGTTATTATTCTCGTGTAAATTAAATTTACATACACTGATAAATGTGGTGGAGCCCAAGATCTTTACTGATAATATTAAAGTTTTGCATTGCACTGTATAAATTAGCGTACATCTAATATTATCAGTAAACCAGTTATTATCAAAGTAAAGTCTTGAGTGGCATATATTTTATTAGTTAGTGCTATTTATGCATAAAAATGTATATGCAAAATCTTTAATATAAACAGTAAATCTAAGTCTTGTGCTGCACATTTGTTAGTTATTAGTGTAATTTACGTGAAACTTACATCTAAAATTACATAAAACACACATCAAATTTTTTTTTTATATAAAGAGTAAGTCCAAGTCTTGAGTCAGACATTCATTAGAATAAATTATAGAAAAATGTACATCTGCATATTTAATGAAAACAGTAAGTCTAAGTCTTCTTGAGTCAGTCATTGGTTAGTGTTTAGTGTAAATACACTCCAGATTTCACAGTGGGCTCATGGCAGAAGCACTGTATGATTATTAATAGTAAGCTTTTTCTCTCTTCTTTCTCCTCATAGTCATATGTTGGCTTTTCTCTCTGAAATATGCATCTTTCTCTGCAGGTTTGCCCTGGCTGTTTTCCCTCCCTTCTCTCTCTCTCTCTCTCTCTGTCTCTCTCTCTGTGTCTGTCTCTCTCTCTGTCTCTCGGCCCACTCTAGCATTCCTGACACGTGTAGAGGTTTCTGTTGGTTCTCTCTCTGATCTCGCGCAGAGAGAGAGAGAGAGATAGAGAGAAAACTCCCCCCTGAATTCCACATCATGAATGTCATTTGGGAAATTAGCCAGGGTCCGAGTCATAGTTTATCCCTAACCCTCACCCTAACTAACCCTAACGCTGGGGTTAAAGGGAAGTTTTCCCAGAAATCACAAACAATCTGTTGGCATGTACTGTGTTGTAAAACCTTTATGAACCTTCTGCTGAATACACAAAGATATTTTGAATATGGATGGTAAACTGAAGAGTTTTTGACCTTCCATTTTCTTTGTAATGAGCAATATATATATATTAAAACTGAGACATTTATCAACACTATCTTCTGTTAAAGTGTGGTCAGGATCCAGAGTTTCAAGTGTGTATCCCAAAATTTCTTACATTATATGATGTAAAGAGTGGTCAGACGGGTTTGAAAATAAACGTGAGGGTGTCTAATTTATAGTATTTATTTAATTTTTGTTTTCTAGTATTGACTCTTCATTTAGAACATGCATTTGCCAAAAAGGTGCAAAGCATCTTAAAAATGCAGCACTTTTTCATAACCAAACATGCTAAAAAGCACGAGATGTGGGCAGTGAAATGTTTCTAAAGTTGACTCAAGCGTTGCATTTTTAGAATGCTTTGTCATGCGTTGCGTATCTGCAAAAGATGCAAGATGTGACACCAACGTGTCCATCTTAGTGCATGTTTTACGTTAAAAAAGAAGCAAAGAGTGGGAATGCAAACAACCGTTCTTCGAAACAAATGTTTCTTTCGCATTCAAAAACCAAGATGCAAGACAAAAAAATTGAAAAAACATAAAGCCCGTGAATACTGAGATGGCACTGTCTTTAGTTATTTATAGCATGCAACAAACTTGGCAACAGCTTGCGTGAAAGCCGAGCACAGCAGTCCAAAAACAATCAGTCTAGGGCACATGTTGGACACTAGAAGAAACAATGAGACTAGCCTGCGCAGCTGAATGCACAAACACGTTCGGGTGTGAACGGCCAACCAGAATGTTTTACAAAGACCAACAGTTAAAATATAGTGGCTGACCGACAGCAAGAACACGTCTGGTGTGAGACTGTGTAGAAGATTAGAGTAACGCCCGGCACGCCTGGGACACTTCGCGTGGATATTGTTGGTGTTAAAGCAGAAGGAAACAGCAGAGACAGTTCTGGACTCTGGACAGGAAGCGAGCGGCTGCTTTATGTCAAAGGTGCCGAGTATTGTTACTGAGAATGTGAGAACCGTTACAGAAACATTTCTTCACTTCTCAAAGGAATATATAATCCACTGTGCTGCTGGCGATCCTTCAGGCCATCCGAGATTACAGGATCGGTTTGTTTCTTCATCAGGTTTGGAGAAGTGTAGCTTCCTGTCACATGCATCACACCGTCATCTCTCGGTTTCAGTGAGAAGGATGTGACTAGACAGCAGTCGCTCGTCTTGTGTGTTCGAGGTGAAGGAAACACTAGAGACTCAGAGAACGGCTTCTGATTGAAGTGTTGTCCTGGAAAATAGCAGGACAGAAGAACATTCCCAAAAAGTGTTTTACTATATCTCAGAGTCCTGTAACATCTATCATAGCGCAGGCGAGAGCATGTGGGTCTGTCTGGATCGGTGTTCAGGTGTTGCTCTAAACACTGGAAGAGTGTGTTAAAGTACAACATGACGACAGCCGTGTGTGTGTAACTTGAAAATACTTAACGTGTGGGAGAAATCAAACACAACGACTTATAACAATCGGAATGAACGAAGAGCAAATGAATAAATGATCCCCTAACAATCTGACATTTAAAGAACTGAAGCAAATCTGTACAAGATGCTTTGTGCGTGTGTGCGGTGGTAGACACTTTAGCTAATAATGGCTAATCAGAGCTAACTTTCCATTAGACATAATGATTTCGGGTATAATCTGGATTTTTTATGTACAGGCTTATGGAATTAAAACGTTTATTGTAACTAGAAGCTAAAGCACATCAGTTCGTTTAAACTGCATTACAGGCCTGTTAATTAACTGGTAAATGTTCAGGTCACTTAATGAACTCGAAGAGATGACAATTATGCAGAGTACAAAATATCAACGTCAAGCATTATTTATTGCCAAAAAAAAGAAAGATAAACACAAAGCATCTGACCGCTACCAGGAAATTACAGAGGAACTACCTCAATGTTTCCGAATATCTATAACAATGCAAAAACAAAAAAAAGCAAATTATTAAACTAAAAATTATGGAGTATGCTTTGCAAGAAAATACTTAATTTTATCTCAATAAAAACATTTCAGGTTTTAATTCAGTTTCGTAATTTCTCTTTGTGAAATCTGCTTGAAAACGTCTCTACAAGAACCGTAGTTCCCAGCTGTTTCAAATCTGAAAAGTGGGTGTCCAGCCCACTAAACACAGTCCACAGCCAGATCAAAACTACCAAAAACACCACATTCCAGAGCAACCAAGGACAACTCAAAGCACCAGACGAACACAGAGATAAGTAAAACACTTTAACAAAAGACATGACTGTCATATACACTAGATAAAGAGCTAGCATTTACGTGCCTATTTCAAGTAAAAAACAAAAAAATCAGTTTTATTTTATTAACTGCAGCTGTGATTTCTTTCTTCAAGGTCGAGGCAGTGGCACATCTTGACACGCGAGTTCTTCTTGGCAAAGTTTCTGTGAAGTTGGATGGAAACATTTGACAAACGAGTGTTTTACGAGCTCTCCCTCTACAGATGCTCTTGCCGTACTCTCTCCACGCTCCGATCTCCAGTAAATCAACCTTATCTGACTTTCCAGAAGCAACTTCTGCTGTTCTCGAATGCTCTGGGTCACTGTCCTGCTGGAAGACGAACGTCCCCCAGCGCTCCTGCATTTTCACGCATGCATTCCTCCAAGCATTTTCTTTATTCGTTTAACACAGGGGTTTTTCCCAACTTTTCCATTCACGAACCACCTACCAAAATATTTGCGTCAAAAAACAACTGACATTACATCAGCTGAATCTTAATTAAAATTTTAATCTGGACCAAACAATTAAAGAGAAATAACCATTTTAATTTAAGTACAACTGTACAATTTTAACATACTAATAATTTACCGGTTAAAGTTTTCTTTGTTCACAGTGACGTTACAATCTGAATTATGTCTATTAAATCTGTAAACAGCTCACGTGGTGGTTACCTGTAATCTGTGCTGGTGAATGCTATTAAACTCATCGAAGGGGGGGGGAACTTGCATTATCCTCTCCTTCGTGTGTTTTCTTTAGCAGAGCCATAAGACATCTCAAGCAGAGCTATCTGAAACTGTTTGCTAGATTCAAACTAAATCGTGAATAATAGTACACAATAGTAAACAGGGTGTGGTATCATTTTAAATTAAACAACCAAACATTACGGTTAAATTTTGTATTATTTTTCAAAATTTTGTAGTTTTGTGTATTGGTATTTATGCTAGCGTGTGTGGCAGTTTTTAACACATCTTTATAGAATTAATTACCCCAGACCCGCTTGTTTGTGCCCCGCTCACAACCCTGAACAAATACTTTTTACCGACCATTTTCCCCTTATTGGTTGGGAGCCAATTGCACATGAAGGAACGAAAACAGTGCATTACAGGAAGCCTTACAGGGAAGCCCAGAAGTCCACTCTCACGTATGGTAAAATAAGCTCTCTTTACACATTAAACTGCTGCTTTCATAATCATTTAAGTGAGAATCATCAGAGGTGTGCCAATTTTGTTTCTACCATTCAGACGTCAAAAAAATCCGACATTCTTTTGACTTTAAAAATTTTAAATCAAATAAACAAACACACAGTGTGAATCCAGTGCATGATCACAGCACTACAAACACCTGACACACACACACCTCCAGGGTTTAGTGTCTGAAGCCTTTACAGAGAGTTGTATTCTGATGGTGAGATGGTTTAACATCAAGATAGACGAGAAAGCAGGGACGCGTAGAGTGAGGGGTTTGTTTCATTGTAGCTCTGTCTTAGTGTGTTTGAAACTCTACACACCAAAATAAAAGTGGATCCCCAAAAATCACAGTCCAAACTGAAGCTTGCTGCAGGGTTGTGGGTTTAACAGACCAGACCAAGACGAGTCAAGCTCTTATGAATCACTGTACTTTACTGTAATTGTGATACACATTTACAAAGTTCGTTTAGGGCACGTCAGATAATCTAGATTACCCACTTAGACCATGGCGTCTTCGCAGGGAGACTTTGTTTTGTGTCATTCGGGTTATGGAGAAATGTAGAGTATTTGTTAATATGGAGGGTCATTCCAAGCTAAATAATATTTCAAACACCCTTCCCCTGGGCCATGCACGCACATGATAAACTGTTGAATTAGAAGATAGGGCTACCTTAACCCAAGCCATGTACATGATTTATAACATGCTGAAAACATATAAAACAGACTACAAACTCAAACCTCAGTAAACTCGTGAATATCATCTCAGTGATGTCATCTGTCTGTATCTTTTATTTCCTGTGCCGGTGACTGACAGGCATGGTGTTACTCTGTCGTCATGGCGATGGTCTCCTTAGCCTGGCTCCTCCCAGCCATCGCTGCTGCCACGCCCCATCCCCATGCGACCTGCATGCCCAATCAGTGTGGTGCGTCTGGAAGGTGAGTCACGTGACTGACGGATCTCAGTGAGTAGGTGTGTTGGACTTTGCATGACAGCAAAGTACCGGAAAAGCTATATAGAGCAGACGCTTCGTATGCCCCACCTCCTTCCAATCGCTCTCCGCCGCTGTACGCAGCCGTCCCCAATCACTGATCACATTCTGCCCCTCTTACCAATAGTTTTAAGCAAAACTGCAGCATTTTTTTTTTTTTGATGGGTTTTTTAGGCATATTATGCAAAACTTGACCAAAATGTTACACAACTCACATTCAAACCCATCGATCTTAAAATAATAACTATAATAATTATTTTATTTTACTTTAAGTGTTTTGGTCAGGCAAGTGATGGCCTGGTGTTTTAAAATCTGTTAATATTTTAAAAAGTCATGTAGTGTTTTCCTGCCTGTGTTATTTTGGCAAAACTGAGATTCTATTACAGTTTTTTTTATATATTTTGATGTAATTAAGTTATTAATATATTTATTAATATAACATTTTTTTTTTTTTCATTTTAGTTCAAAGTTTAGTTTTCCTTTTTCTTTCAAGTTTTTTTTGTTTGTTATAGTTTTGATATCATTTTTGTTTCAATTTAAATGGAGATATATTTAAGTTGCATTGTTACAACTAAATAAAAAAATATTTTCCTTTTGGTCCATGGTTATTATAGTGACAAAACTTAAACCATAAAACAAATTTTTTTGTTACTTAATTGTTAACTGAAAAAAAAAATTTAAAAACCTAAACTTATTTGAATTAATATATGATACTAAATAACACCACCTTGGCACCTAGCTGAGATAAAATAAGTTTAAAAAGGCACAATATGTAATATTTTAATAATAAAATATCCAAAAACGTACATAGTGTGATATATTTCATTAGTTACAGATGTTCTCTCAAAGTCACTTAAAACAACTCTCAAAATAAGTGCTCTGTGACTAGAAATAAATTACCCTGAAAATGAGTTGCTGTATGAAACAAAACAGATTCATTTTTTCACTAACGTCATTAAATGTGTCATCTTTCACCGTTTCAAATGAAATCAGTATCAACAGGACCTGCATCTTTCCACTGCAGGAAGCACAGAAGCTGCATCTGAAGAGGCATCAGATGCATTTACACACTGTTTGATGAAGCTTGAGATGCCATAAATGCAATTTACACTGCACTATTTCAAATGCACAAAGAATTTTATAAGTTTAATGTTTTAATTATTTTTTTAAAATACAAAATAAGAAATGTTGTGAAAAATGAAATGATAGTTTGAAATATGAAACCAAACCAGTAGGTGGCAGCATATGACTGTTTGAATGAGTCCTTCATTCACAGAGTCGTTCAAACAGCTGATTCATTTCATTCATGTCTTTATGAATGGGTTATTGAATCATTGACTCACTTGATTCGTTCAAACATATTGATTCATTCAGTAAAGACACAACACGCTGTGTTGCTCGGAGACACTTCTGCGCGTAGCTTTGATTGGAGATATCCTCATCAGAGAATTCAGCAAAAACAGTCAAAATTGTGTCCTCTTTTCTGCTCCACAGATTCGCACCGGTGTTCCCAACTTTTCAGGGTCTGGTGTTTAATAATGGCACGGAGCGTCTGGGTCTGGACTATCAGCGCATGATCCGGATCCAGCACATGCTGTACATCGCTGCCAGGTCCTTCAGTCCAAGATCAGTCTGTTCAACAAAACACATGCCCGGACGGGTTTCAAAGAACTGTCAATTCTATTAGACAGTGATATATTTTGTCACATATATAAATGAACTGGAAAAAGCTGTAGAGAAGTCATTGTGACTTTTCTTGTGTTTTTCTTTCTGTTTAGAGAGACCATGTATTGTTGTGAATCTCACTACTACCTGCAGTCGATAAGATCATCCCACAGCAGGTAAACCACACCGGTGTAACCCATGCAGAAAAACATGCCATAGAACAATAATAATAATAATAATAATACGCTAGTAAACATGTACTTTTTTAAAGGAAATATCTCAACTTCCATGTTTTGAATTTTAAAAATAAACCTGTAATTGAAAGGAGTTTTTTAAATTAAATTCAATTTTTATTAAATTAGATTTAATTACATTTTTAAAGTTAATTAAATTGCAATATTTTAATGCCTTAATTTGAGTTGCTATTGTTTTTGGTAAATAAATTTGTATTAAAATGAAAACCGACAAGACAGAATTGTTTTGGGAAAAAAGTAAGTTAAAAAAAATTATATGAATTTGGTTGATTAGGCATGCTTTTTAAATATTATACCTTTAAATTAGACCATTAATTATTCTGAATTCTGAAAAAAATAAAACAAAATACAAAGAATTTAAAGGAACCCGGGGGAAAATGGATTTCATCGGATGCTGAAAGTGCTTAAAAACTTGTTGGTAAATTGTGTTCATTTCCTGATTTCAGTTAATCATATTTGATATTTGATGACTAAAATTTAAATCAACGATTTAAATTTTAGTCCACAAAAATGAAAACATAAAAAAAATGTAAAGAAAGAATAAAATGGATTTCTTAGAGGCCTAAAAATGTAATCTTTGTTACATTTTTTTTATATGTTTCATGATTTTAGTTAATTAATTTTTTTTTTGTTGTTGTTGATTTTTTAAATGAACCATTACATTTAATTTAACCATTAAAACAGAATCTTGAAAAAAAACAAAAATAAAAAGAATCTCCATCACACACAGATCCTGACGTGGAGATCTACAGACGTGTCGAAGGGTGCCGTGAGAGGAAGAAACAGCGTGAGTATCTCCATCAGAGAGAGATCTGAGATCAGATGAAGACACACAGCTGGACCAAAGGATGTCTCTTCAGTCCTCCTGATGGAAAAACTGTCTCTGCCATGAACCCTCAGAAACACCTTAGGATTAACTACTTTATCCTTCTCTTATGTCTTCCTCTGACCATTAATGATTGGTTTTCATTTATGTCAACAAGTGAACGAATGACAGCTGTTATTCTGAGCCCTGTATTTAGTTGTCTGTCACCTGAAATCGATGTTACAGTTTTTTTTTTTCACACATTTTTAAAACTTTACCCTCTTTTTTTTTTATTTTTTTTTTTGTTTTACTTTACGCACAAATACAAGAACTGCACACAAAAATGCAAAATGCCTTGCAAAAGAAGCACTGCAATTCAAAATATCACAAACCATCCATCTCAAAAGCAAACATTTGCGAACATCCTTGCATAATATTAATTCCCTGTTAGATTTTTGTGTGTCATTAAAACATCTGTTTTGTTTTTCAGATGAGTGTATAATTACATCAAGGTTCTTGTGCCTCGTAACTGACGAGACTCTGTTTGCGTGTGGAACGAACGCTCTGGAAACCCGGCCTGCAGATACTACAGAGTGAGTGACCAGACAGGTTTTGACCCGCCTCACATGCATGCAGGAGTTTCTGACGCTGCTGCTTGTGTTTAGTTGAGGACGCTGGAGCAGGTCGGTCAGGAGCTGCTGGGTCAGGCCCGATGTCCCTTCGAGTCGCGCCAGTCCAATGTAGGAGTGTTTGCAGGTGAGAACACACCACGATTAATGTAGTTAACGAACACCAAATCATAAAAACATTACCGGTACGTTAAATAAAATTTAAACAAAATAAACATAAAATATAAAAAACCCTAAACTTTAATTTCAGTTAGTTGCCAAGGTAGTATTTTTAACTTTCTTACTTTACTTGATAAACAAAAATAAAACAAAAATAAAAAAAAAAAAAACAAATACATATTTTAAAAAAAAGAATATGGATCTAAACAAAATTACGAAAACTATTTAAACAACAATAATGTTTCTGTGCCCTAATAATATAATAATAAAAACCAAGTGTATTTAATATTTTATTGTACAGTAAATAATATTTTTATTTAGTTTTTACAATTTAAATGAATGTGAACTATTATTTTTGTATAGTCATATTGAATATTGTATTGCAGCTGTTACTGTTGTTCTGTGAAATGAGCAAAGACAATAATAATGATAAATATTATTAATTAGTGTTACTATTATTATTTATAATAATAAAAAAAAAACATTTTATTTTACAGTAAATAGTAATATATTTCTTTATTGATTTGATTTTATAATTTAAATTTCAATCTTGGATGATGGATTAAATTTGCTCTTGATCGTCAGTCTTAAATTTCAACCAGACACCACAGGTTTGATGACTCTTTGATTGATGTTTTGTCATATCTACAGTTTCAGGTGGTCATTTCTATTCGGCCACAGTGACGGACTTCCAGGCGAGTGATGCGGTGATCTACAGGGAGTTTTGGGGTGGAGGAGGGGCGGCCCGTCCTGCGCACCGTCAAATACGACTCCAAGTGGCTCAGAGGTGATTCCTCAATCATGTGTGATGTTTCAGGTGGTGTGTGATGCTGCTAAAATAAATGAAAATGTTGACTTGACAACTAGCTGAAATAAATATGTTATTTTTAATAATAGTAATGTTTGTATTTGTATCTCAAGTACCGAAAATGTTTTAGCGTTAGTGTACCAATAAATAACCTGTATAATGTAACCTAATCTGTAACCCTGGAGCACGAAACCAGTCATGAGGGTAAATCTTTCTGAAACTGAGGTGTATACATCATCTGAAAGCTGAATAAATAATCTCTCCATTGATGTTTGGTTTGTTAGGAGGACAATATTTGTCTGAGATACAACTATTTGAAAATCTGAAATCTGAGGGAGCAAAAAAATCTAAATATTGAGAAAATAAAGGGGTCATCGGATGCAAAATTCACTTTTGTTGTTGTTTGAACATAAGTGTGTGTTGTGGAAGTGTGTAAACAATCCACCCTAAATTATCAATATCCACCCATGTTTTATTTTAAATCCTCTTTCTCAAATCAGACTGTGCTTTGAGATTCTGGTCAAATGATGTAGTTCTGCACAGGCCCCTCCCACGATGGGTTGATTGACAGCACCGTCTTACCTTAGACCCCGCCCTGAGTGAGCTTGTCAGCAGTCCCAATGTCTCCAATTAAGCGCGATTGTCGGTGGTTTGCTGTTGTTGGATGTGCTATAATGAACATAACATTCGTCAGTTACTCCAGACATCTGAGCCGCTGAAAGACACACAGGATTAAAGTGTATTGTTGGCTAATGCTACAAATATACATGTGCTAACTTATGACGAGGTTCTGTTGCTCCAGGGACACATATAAACTAATAAAAGATCTTTACTATATGATGTCTGTTGATTTTCAACACGATAGCACAGACTTTTATAATTGATTTACTTAAGTTTTAACCTCTTTCTTTTGCCTTCAAAATTACAAACAAGTGTTTTTGTGTACTTCATGCCATCTTAGTTTGTCTCTACAGAGCCTCACTATTCTGCACGCCGTCGAATACGGCAAACTACGTGTATTTCTTTCTTCAGTGAGATCGCAGTGGCGCACAACCGGCGCTGGGAAGGTAAAAGATGATGAGTGTGTGAGAAGATTTAGACATTCAGTTCATTTATAAAATGAGATCAGACACAAGCAAACAGCCCTTCCTGAATCAGGTAGTCTCTCCTCCTTGCTCCTCGTGGTGTAGGTGGTGTATTCGCGCGTGGCGCGTGTGTGTAAGAACGACAGCGGCGGCTCCTCACGGGTGTTGGATCGTCACTGGACGTCGTTTCTGAAGGCGCGTCTGAACTGCTCTGTTCCTGGAGACACGTTCTTCTACTTCGACGTGCTGCAGTCGCTCACCCCAGCGTGCCTGCAGATCAACCAGCGGCCCGCTGTGGTTAACCAGGTCTCATTCACCACACAGACCAACAGGTACACCGTCACCTCTAGGGTTACGCTACCCAACTCTGTACTTTTAAGAGTACCTATTCACATTAAATTAATAACTAGAGATGTAACGATGAAAGTGAGGCGGTTGAAAATCGATTCAAATGTGTGACTATTCAAATCTGTTGAGATGCTAAACAAATCATGATACACTTAGAGCAGGGGTTTATATGAATGTGTCTCTGAGGGGAACTGACTGTCTTTAGAAAAGTTTACGTGTTTTCTGATCATCTTTCCTCTGAACGATGGATAATAAAGTAGTGTTCATGAGCGCAGCGCTGCTTTGTTTACAGCGGTAACCAAGGAAAACACTGTATCACTGCTGTCTGAGAGAAGTGCTGCTTTTGTTTACCAGCGGTACCACAAGAAAACAACTGTATCACTGCTGTTCATGAGAGCAGCTGCTGCTTTTGTTTACAGCGGTAACCAAGGAAACACTGTAATACTGCTGTTCATGAGAGCAGCGCTGCTTTGTTTACAGCGGTAACCAAGGAAACCACTGTATCACTGCTGTTCATGAGAGCAGCTTCGCTGCTTTGTTTACAGCGGTAACCAAGGAAACACTGTATCACTGCTGTTCAGTGGTGAGGAGCAGCTCTGCTTTGTTTACAGCGGTAACCAAGGAAAACACTGTATCACTGCTGTTCATGAGAGCAGCGCTGCTTTTTTTACCGCGGTTAACCCAAGGAAACACTGTATCACTGGCTGTTCGTGAGCGCAGCGCTGCTTTGCACAACAGGGTAACCAAGGAAAAAACACTGTATCATGTGCTGTTCATGAAGAGCAGCTCTGCTTTGTTTACAGCGGTAAACCAAGGAAACACTGTATCACCACTGTTCATGAGAGCAGCGCTGCTTTGTTACAGCGGTAACCAAGGAAAACACTGTATCACTGCTGTTTCATGATCAGCAGCGTGCTTTGGTTTACAGCGGTAACCAAGGAAACGCCGCTGTATCACTGCATGAGAGAAGCTGCTTTATTTACAGCGGTAACCAAGGAAACACTGTATCACTGCTGTTCATGAGAGCAGATCTGCTTTGTTTACATCGGAAAACAAAGGAAACACTGTATCACTGCTGTTCGTGAGAGCAGCTCTGCTTTGTTTACAGCGGTAACCAAGGAAACACTGTATCACTGCTGTTCGTGAGAGCAGCGCTGCTTTGTTTACAGCGGTAACCAAGGAAACACTGTATCACAACTGCTGTTCATAAGAGCAGCGCTGCTTTGTTTACAGCGGTAACCAAGGAAACACTGTATCACTGCTGTTCATGAGAGCAGCTCTGTTTGTTTACAGCGGTAACCAGGGAAACACTGTATCACTGCTGTTCATGAGAGCAGCTCTGTTTTGTTACAGCGGTACCAAGGAAACACTGTATCACTGCTGTTCATGAGCGCAGCTCTGCTTTGTTTACAGCGGTAACCAAGGAAACACTGTATCACTGCTGTTCATGAGCGCAGCTCTGCTTTGTTTTGACAGTGGTAACCAGGGAAACACTGTATCACTGCTGTTCGTGAGAGCAGCTCTGCTTTGTTTACAGCGGTAACCAAGGAAACACTGTATCACTGCTGTTTGTGAGAGCAGCTCTGCTTTGTTTACAGCGGGGGGGTTTTTTTTTTTTTTTTTTTTTTTGGAAACACTGTATCGACTGCTGTTCGTGAGAGCAGCTCTGCTTTGTTTACAGCGGGTAACCAAGGAAACACTGTATCACTGCTGTTCGTGAGAGCAGCTCTGCTTTTGTTTACAGCGGTAACCAAGGAAACACTGTATCACTGCTGTTCGTAAGAGAAGCTCTGCTTTGTTTACAGCGGTAACCAAGGAAAACACTGTATCACTAAGGCTGTTCGCGTAAGAGAAGCTCTGCTTTGTTTACAGCGGTAACCAAGGAAACACTGTATCACTGCTGTTCATGAGAGCAGCTGCTGCTTTGTTTACAGCGGTAACCAAGGAAACACTGTATCACTGCTGTTCATGAGCGCAGCTCTGCTTTGTTTTACAGCGGTAACCAAGGAAACACTGTATCACTGCTGTTCATAAAGCGCAGCTCTGCTTTGTTTTACAGCGGTAACCAAGGAAACACTGTATCACTGCTGTTCATGAGAGAAGCTCTGCTTTGTTTACAGCTGTAACCAAGGAAACACTGTATCACTGCTGTTCGTGAGAGCAGCTCTGCTTTGTTTACAGCGGTAACCAAGGAAACACTGTATCACTGCTGTTCGTGAGAGCAGCTCTGCTTTGTTTACAGCGGTAACCAAGGAAACACTGTATCACTGCTGTTAATAAGAGAAGCTCTGCTTTGTTTACAGAGGTAACCAAGGAAACACTGTATCACTGCCTGTTCATGAGAGCAGCTCTGCTTTGTTTACAGCGGAAACCAAGGAAACACTGTATCACTGCTGTTCGTGAAAGCAGCCTCTGCTTTGTTTACAGTGGTAACCAAGGAAACACTGTATCACTGCTGTTCGTGAGAGCAGCGCTGCTTTGTTTACAGCGGTAACCAAGGAACACTGTATCACTGCTGTTCATGAGCGCAGCTCTGCTTTGTTTACAGCGGTAACCAGGGAACCACTGTATCACTGCTGTTCATAAGCGCAGCTCTGCTTTGTTTACAGCGGTAACCAAGGAAACACTGTATCACTGCTGTTCATGAGCGCCACCTGCTGTCAGAGAGTGACACTGCGGCTCGTCTGCTGCTTCCTTCAGATGTGTTTTATGTATAGTTTCACAAAACTAAAGTCAGACCACTCTGTTTTTGTTTCAGATTTCTAAATGATGCAATCTAATTTAGATTAGAAACTGCTCATGCTGCATGTGTGCTGCATCTGTGTTTGGATCATGATTAAAATGCAGTGGTTTTCTCTCATTTTAAATGGAAAGAGCTTACTTTGTTTATATGAACAGATTTATTTTATTTGTGTAATTTATTTATTTGATTTGGGGTTTGTTTTAAAATTTCAGTTTAGTTTTATTATATTTCAATTTCACAAAGAAACGTGCAGCAGCAGCCTAATAACAGGACACCTTCTCGTTTACTGTATAATGTCTTCAATCTCATTTTGTTGAGAGAGAGAGAGAAATTGCAAGCTCAGAGACTGGAGTGAGACCATAAGTGTGTTCAAACAAAGTCCAAAGGGTTACATTTTCATTTGATTAAAAATAAATCAATAAATGTTTAATGCCTTCATATGAATATCAGAAAATTGAAAACACAAGAATTTCAGGAAAAAAGGAAAAGGAAAAGATTGTAGGGCTCTATTGTTCAAAATGTTGAAATTGAGAGTAAGTTGAGACTTATTTTTCACTGAAATAAATACTTTTGTTATTACACAGAGAGTAAAGTACAGAAAAAAGGTACCAATGGGTACCGGCACAGAATTTCAGGTACCGATAACACCACTGTACCGGTTAGAATGTGAACGGTGCCCAACCCTAGTCACACACAACACACACACACACACACACACAGCACATGTTTGATCAGTCTGTGTCTGTGTGTCCCAGTATTCCCGGCTCAGCAGTGTGTGGGTTTTATTTGGGAGTGGACATTGAGGCGAGTGTTTATCTGGGAAGTTAAGGAGCAGAAGAACAGTGATTCGATGTGGACGCCGGTGCCTGAGGAACACGGGGCCTGAACCACGGTAAAACACACACACACACACACACACACACACACACCCACACCACACACACACACACCACAATATGAATCTTATGATCTTGTTTTTAGTGAGATTTGTCCAGCAGGATAAAGATACACACCCACCAAAGTGTCCCTGTGTTTAATTCCCTACAAATAAAATAAACATAAACTGAAATAAAATGAAATGTTCAAATAAAAACGCAGCTTATTTTATTTCAGCTACAGTAGTTGCCAAGATTTAAATAACCAAAACTAAAACTAAAAGTTGATAAAAACTGTACAAACACAACACAAAACAAACAAATACTGGTCTGTGTGTGTGTGTGTTCAGTCCAGGTTCATGTGCAGGTGAAGGTTCAGCATCCTCCTACTCCTCTTCTGTTCAGTTTCCCAGGACTCTGTGCTTTTCATTTATTAAGAACGCATCGCTGATGGACGAATGTCTGTGTCAGCAATCAACAGCCAACCGCTGATCACCAGCACCAACCAGCAGGTACCACACACACACACACACACACCACACACACAGCACACAATCACACTCCACACTCACACACCACACACACATCACACTCCACACACACACACACACACTCACACTTACCACTCACACTACACACACACCACACACCCACACACACACACACACACAGCACACACACACACACACACACACACACACACACATACACGCTCTCTCACACACACACACACAACACACCACACACACACCTCAACACACTCACACACGCACACACACACACACACTCCACGCTCACACACTCACACACACACACACACACACACACACACACACACCCACACACACACTCTCACACACTCTCACACACACACACTCAACACATAAACACACACCACTCCCACACACACGCACACCCACACACACACACACACACGCACACACACACACACACACGCACACACACACACACTCTCACACACACCACACACACTCTCACACACTCACACACCCACACCACAAAACACATAAAAACACACACACACACACACACTCTCACCACACACACACCACACACACACACACACACACACACACACACAACACACACACCACAAACACACATAACACACACACTCCCACACAACACACACACGCACACACACACACACCTCACACACACACACACACAAACACACACACACTCTCCACCACACACACAAACACCACTCTCACACACTCACACACACACACACACACACTCACACACACGCAAACACACACACCACACACGCAACACCACACACTCTCACACACACACACACACACACACCTCTCTTCACACCATCGGGAACAACACACACACACACACACCAACACATAACACACACAACACTCACACACACCACACACACACACACACACACACTCACACACACACACACACCACACAACAAACCAACACATAAACACACACACTCACACACACACACACACACACACACACACACACACTCACACACACACACACACACACTCTCACACACACTCACACACACACGCACACTCACACACCACTCACTCTCTCTCACACACACGTTTGTGACTCTGCATCACACTGATGTGTTTGTACTGTGCAAGGTAAAGCTGACTCAATTGTAGTGGTACGGCGGCTGGGCCTCATAAGAACCGCAGCGTTGTGTGTTTTCTGGGCTCTGAAAGACGGCCGGGTCCTGAAGATCCTGACCGGCACTCAAGCCCTACATCTCAGCCGCAGCTCCAGACTGCTGGAGACCTCAACGTCTTCACCCCACACAGTGAGCGCACACACCAGCACCGCTCTGACGTTCCTGTCATGAAGCTTTTCTTCTCTAAATCTTACCGTCTTGCTCCCAGGTGTTCCGGAGCAGCGGACTGTGTTGGGTCTGGCAGCTGGATAAGGATCATCACGCTCTGTTTGTGGCGTTTTCCCAGCTGCATTATCAGAGTTCCTCTCAAAGCCGCTGCGCTCCACACACCACACACCACATGCAAGAGGGTGAGACATGCACACGCCAGTCCACGAGCTCAAGAGACCCTAAACATACCTTGATTTAAACATACTCGGCGAAACACAACTGTTCATTATAACAGGAATACTGAAAATAAAAGATTCCCTTACAGTGCTTTATTACTTTATTATGAAATACATTTGATTTTATTTTTCTCCCAAAATAATATCTATATATAATATATATATATATATAATATATAATTTTTTTTTTTTTTTTTCAGGTTTTTTTTTCTGCATTTTTTTGTTAGCATTTTTCTGGATTCTCCATTTAAATGATTAAATGAAAATATTAATATTTTTAGTAATAAAAAAAAAAGGTATCTGATTGAAATCATGGCAACTTTGGTGCAATTTACCAAAACAATGTTATTAAATCTCTAACAGAAAATACATTATTTGGGGCCACTAATTTTTTTTCCAAATTTGTTGTGCGCTTTCTGGATTTTCTTTTTTTTTTCTGGATTCCATTTCAATGTGTTTACTAATTTTTTTTTTTAATGAATGAATGAATAAGTCATATGTAATGTAATGCTTTATTGTGTATTGATCCAGTTAAGTCCCAGTAAAGCTAGGTTTAATCAATTGAGCCTTAACAGTTTAAAAATTCTAAAAAAAATGTTACACTTAATAAGGGCTTGTGTATTTTTCAGAAAACTCTATCTTAATATGATGAAATTTTTCTGGATTTGCATTTGTGGTTAAAAATTAAACTCTGTAGTTATCATAAGCTCGTGTCTAATGAAGTGATATCATAAACGCTACACGCAAATATTATGTGATGTAATATAATTTTATCCAAAACAGTGTCTGCAACATGAAGGCTTAAAACATTATGACTTTAAATAATCGCAAATGTATATCAATGAGCGTAACGAACATGCCACAATTGCTTTTATTTGGTCAAACAAAGTGAATGCACAACAGAGGTGTACTGTAAAAATTTAAAACATGGAAGAAAAGTTGTGATTTTTCCTAAAAAGAGAAAAGGGTTTGTCACTTTATTATTAGTACACTTTAGAGTTGTACCTTTTACTGTACAATAGTCTGGACTTAACTGCTCATAAGGTGACTGCGTTCATGGTTCCGACGAGAGGTAATGTTGTGTGTGTGTGTGTGTGTGTAGATAAATCATTAGCCCCGCCCGCCCCTACTCGCGGGTGTGCCAACTACGGGGGATTTGAAGACAGACAGGAGAGACAACTGGATGTTTTGAGCAGTAGGACCCAGCGCCGAGTGGGGTGTGCGTGTGGTTCGACATTCGGAAGGTGCGTACAGCCACCGCATTTTTGTGTTTGGGTAGTTTATTGTTGAGTTGGTTTAGTAGAAAGCCATGTCCGTGTGTGAAGATGTATGTCACAAAGTAGGATGTGGGGCGTAGGCCAGTGAGTGTATCCTGAAATAGAGACGCTGGTCAATCCACACACACGAACCATACGTTGCATTGTGCGGACGGGACGCGGTGCAGGGGGGACGTGGCTCCAGACGGGTTTCAAGTGGAAGATAGTCAATGGAGAGAAGGAATCCAGCGCGAGAAGTCTTCTGCCTAACCTACTAATGGAGCCTCTATGAGCGCCGCAAGAAAACTAAATCAATGTCCAATGGAGGACGATAATGTAGTTCTTATTGGGGGTGGTTTGGGTTTGAAAGAGTTGTGTTGGGATGGGGGTGTGAGTGGGGGGGGGGTGGGGGGTGGAAACGGGCGAGGGTTTATTTGAGCAGGACATCGACGGTGAGCGCAGTCACGTTCTTTGACCAGCAACATGCACACGGTCATCATAACACATGATTAATCTCAGATCCAGTGATCCTGGCGTTTAAGAGAGAATTTTGGCACTGAGTTTGCTTAAGTTTCCATTTAACACGAGGAGGATAGTTGATGTCATGCTGATTGCAGGCGACCTGTTGAAACCGACTGTAACTACAATGAAGCAGCACTGATCTCTTCTATATCTGTGTCCTGGTTCAAGACAGGTTCGACCGTCAGCAGCAGGAAGTGATGTGAACTACGCTGTGGATTCGCCTCTGGTCGCAGTGTGTCAACACCATTGGTTGATCGAGGGTTTTGTTTTCTTTTTTTTTCAAGGAAACAGGTTTTGGGACTAAATATTTTTAAACAATCAAAAAAAAAAAAAAAGCATTTTCTTAAGTGAATTTTTTTTTGAGCATCTGAGGTGCTACATCAGCTTTTATGGCTCATATAGGGTGATATAGTGAGAGATATGGAGAAAAAAACAACCACGATCAGAACATGAAGTTGCCGTGCAGAAGTGCTGTTATGTCTGATATGAGAGTCTGATGAGATTAGTGATGTACATAAGTGAGACTTTTTCTAACAGTTCGAGCAGCTCAGATCTTGAACAATTTTTTTTAGGATCTTAAGTTTTTGCGTGAACTAAACATTGTTACATTCAGTATTGCAGAAATCTTTGCATTGCAATTACTGTTTGGAGCACCAAAACTCTCACTGGAATCATTACAGATTAATGGCTTTAATTAAATGTTTGGTGACAATGGTAGAAACGATATTTGCATGACTGAACAACAGTCGCATCCAGCAGCCAAAGCTAGAAATTAACTTAGAAACCATCTTTAGCTGATGATTAAAATACGTAGTGTTTGTGATCATTTAGGTAGCAGCTGCAGTGTGTGTGCGAAAGGAGAGTACGTAGACTGAATGAGCCGTGTGTGTGTGTGTAGGGGTGGTGAACGCAGATATGCATTGAGAAAGCGCCATATAGACGGGACTATCGCGGCGGGGAATTGCTTTCAGCGCTCACGAATATTCTGGTCCAGCGTGTGTGTTAGGTGGCGATTCCGACAGGATTGAGGTTGCCAGTTCGTGTCCCGGGTGTTGCTGGTGTACCTGCTTACTGCGGTCACAGAGGTTACCCACCAATCAACAGGAAGCCGCGGCGCGTCTGACACGGACAGCTCACCAGCCTCGGCCACACAGAACCCGACTCGTAGGACAGACGACAAAGACAAGAAACGACTCACATTCCGTCTAAGAATACGACCGCCGGGCCTTTTTAAACCACACGTGGACTGAGGACCGAGGAGTTCGTGCTCGAGGGAACGCCTGCGCGACCACAAGCGTGAGATCCACCCCAGAGCTGGGCCCTCAAGAACTTAATAAAAGGCTCTAAGTAGCAAATCAAAGCAGATGGGGCGGCTGAGAGAAGGCCATAGCAAGCACTCAATACTGCATAATCAGGACGGCTTCCTCAGGATAGACAAACAACGATGATGCATTTCAAATGCACAGCATATGGACTGCATCCTTAGTAGAGGGGGAGCTGATGGGTCATCGCACACGTCTAATCAATCGCCTATCACAGCTGACTAAAAGAGACGCCAGAAAACCCAAACGCGCCTCGGAAGATTCCCCACTACATGAAACAATTCACGAAGCGCCAAGGGTCCTTAATAAAAATAGACAATGGTGTTTATCGACGGCTCGGCCAGCACCGCTTTCACTCGGGGAACATCTACGAGCTCCACAGGACGCTGATCGCGGGTCCCGGCTCGTGTCTGACGCTGGCAAGCCAAGCTACAGTGAGCCTCTGCCGCTACAGCGGGGACGCCCAGCATTCAGAGCAGCACAGCCTCGCTCAACCCACAGATCCACCCCCAACACCAACAAACATACCCCCCAAAACACTCGCCCCGCATGCAACACAGACAAAGTACCTCCGGATCCTAGGAAGGAGCACCACCATCAGTAGACAGCGCAGGGTTTTTGGAGTTGAATACTAGCATGCTGATCACTGCACAGTGTTTACTGTATTATAGCAAAACTACAGATACACTTAGTATGTTGCTGCTTAATTTAAGGATCTGGTGTTTGGTTTGCTGTAAAATAAAAAAGGTATTTTTGCATTTTCTAATCGCAATTTGCTGAGTCCCCTTGACGACAAAAAAAAATTCTATTGGCTTCTGGATTATTGCAGAAAATAAGGAAGATCTTGTGATCAACAGAATGTTCAGCATATGATAACTGCGCCCGTATTACGGGAAACGTGGGATGTCATGTTGTTGTTCAGGTTGGCATCATTCAGCATTTGACGTCTACGTATTCTTTCAAAAAACAAACAAAAAATGTATTTCACAGTTTCCCACTTTTTTTTTTTTTTGTTGTTCCATGACCAAATATTGTATTTCTCCCACTGCCTTGTTTTAGATTAGACTATTTGGAAATTCATCACCAAGTTTTGTCTTTTAAAAACAATTCTAAGAAAAATTTTTAATAAATGTTGTAGGCCATACTCATTTAAAAAACAAAGAAACAAGAACAAACAAAAGCAATGTTATTTATAGTGCTGTCAAATGATTAATCACAGCCAAATATAGTTTTGGTTACATAAGTCTATTGGGTGTGTAATGTGTATATAGTATGCATATCATATAACCACAAAGACATGTATATATTTAATGAAAAATGTACCTTTATATATGACTATGTATTTAGTGATGATAAATGAATAGGTAATAGAAATGATATACATGGAACTATTTTAAAACTATATGTATGTATGCGTGTGTATTTGATATAATACATAAATTAATACACAGTGTACCAACACACACATAGATTAGGTAAACAAAAACTTTATTTTGGATGTGATTATTAATCGTTTGATAGCCCACTAATATTTATGTGTTTGCATATTCGGTTCGTTTTGGATGACATATCAGGGATTTTTTGAGAAAAAAAGTTTGAGGATATCATAACTTTGAAGTTTATTTACAACAGATTTTTTTTAAGAACTCTCTTTCTTACGGTTTTATTTTTCAAAAATATCTGACGGGAAAAAAAAAACAACAAAAATCTTCAAAAGTTTTGTTTTTTTAACGTCAGTTCTAGTTTCGTCATCCAAAATCTGAGAGAATATGAGTTTTCTTTTAAACACGATGTCCATTGACCAGCACACTTTAGACTGCTAGTTAATGCACAGTATTTATGGTATTATAGCAAACATGAGCTCATTATGTTGCATGTGCAAAAATTCAGCATGTTGCAGCCAACTTTATTTTAAAATACAAAATACGATATTTTGCGCATAACCACAATTCCATTTTGTTCCATTTTGAGAAGTTCTCGACAAATCGGACTTCTCCCAAAAGTTGTCAGTTATACTTAATTTAAGGACTTGTGATTGATTGTAAATAACTTGTGTTTAAGGAAGTACCAACTAAGCTTCTTGAAAGTGAATATCAGGTGCCCAGCATTGTGGGATACCGTATTCCATACGAGTAGTTCACAGGATTAAAGATCATTTCTGTAAACATTTTACGCAGGAGCAGAATTAATAGTATGAATAGTATCTCTTCTGGAAATCCTGAAGTCAGAAAATATATGTGCAACCAGAGTGGGGCTGTGTGTGTGTGTGTGTGTGTGTTTTTTGATCTGAGGAGGACGTGAACACGAGCGGACTGGAATCTCATCTCCGGCTCACGTTCACCAGGGAATCAGTCACGTATCCACAGCGTTTCTGCATAAGCCTGACATTATAACCACAGAGGTGTAACTGCATTCATGGAGCTATACTGTGTTGGCACGGGATCGTGCCCTTAAAGTGAGATAGAACCTGAGGTCAGAGGTCCACGGCCATCGAGGTGGTCTCAAGTGCGGAACAGTCTGGGAGAGCATCGCTTCATGAACAGTTTCACAGACAGGTTTCACGGAGTTGTGAATGTCATGTGACCGCTCTATCTATCTATTATCTATGTTCTGCAGGAAACAGAAAAATGTCTCTGTAATGCTCTCGAGAGCCTGGTGAAAGTTATTTACTTCTCATTATTTCTTCACCGTTTGCATTTTGTTTGCAATAGAACAAGTAGTCTATCAGGAAAATCTTTTCTGAGGTAATTATTGGGGGGGCCTGCAGCCAAATATGAGCAACGGAAAGTGACTGTCAGGTTTATTTACGATGATCTATCCAATCATGATGAATTAATACATGGTGTGCTCTCACACCAGCGGGATGTTTTATGAAAACACTGCAATGAGACTCACCTGTTTGATGTTTTTAGACAATTTATTATAAAGCAATGAGGACTAAAAAGCAATGGACTGTTATCTAGACAATTTTAATTGCTATAAAGACAAGAGCAAGAAAAAAAAAATGCTTTTTTCCTGACTTTTTATCTTGCAGTTCTGTAGCTAGGTCTTTTTTTTTGTTTTTTACTAGAACAATAATTGCAAGATAGTGCATTTTCCTGAATCTCAGAGTTTTTTTTTTTTTTTTTTTTAGAATAGGAGTCAAAAAATAAAAAAGTAATGAGACATTGTATATCAGTTTTTGGTTGTTTATCTCAACAATTCAAAGATTTAATTCCTGTGCACAGATGAAAAAAAAAAAGAGAGTACAGTGGTCTGTTTTTTTCTATCTTACCGTGGTTTTTCTCACAAATTGCAAATTAGCATTTTCTCTCAGTCAACAATGTTGGTTTTTTTTCCAGATTAAAAAACAAAAAACATAAAAAACAATTAGAATTTTTTTCTCATAATTCTGACTCTTGTGCTCTCACCAATTGCAAATTGCACGGAAAAGTTTGATTGAATTATAGATAAATATAGAACTTAGAAGCTGGGACAAAAATTCTGAACTGATGAGAGAAAATTCTACTTTCCTTTCTTTTTCTTTTTGCTTGGCAGAAGAAGAAAACAAACTTTCCTACATGTACATCCTCTGCCTCATCAAACAACAAAATCTTACTGCCTTATAATCACAGGTTCAGAGGTCAGAAAAAGAGCTGCAGTTCCTGCGTTTGTGTGTGGGTGTGTGAATGGAAAACCGTGTCAAAACCCCGCTTCCTCTGACAGTTAGCTCCACCAACATGGCCCAGCGGAGGCTGTGATTGGGTGCCAGCCTGGAGCGGTTGTATCAGTGTGTAGAGGAGACTATTGAATGAGGAAGTTGTCTAAGGCGATGGTTATTTCGTGTAAATCGGAAGGAAGTCACCTGATCATTACTAATAAATGGCCTCAGGTTAAAACGCCCTTGTGCATCACTTATATGAGGTCTAATTGTAGATGTGTGTTTACCACTAGAGCAGATGATCTCGCCGAGGTCTGACGGCTTGAATAAAACAGGGACCTGTCAGTCATAGTGAGTAGGCTGGAAATGTTTTATATTTCGTTAAACAGCAACAGTAAGGCACAAGCTCCACTGTTGATCACTTCTGCTTTAATTATCATGTTAATATCTCCCACACACCTCTCAGTCATTCAACACATATACTGATTGCATTCTCAGCTGAATTTATAAAACAGCTTCTCTGCTTAATCAATCCTTGCGTGTCACTGCATTCAGCGTGAATTTATAAGCATTCGCTTGGTGTGTGGGACGAAGGGAAAAGCTTGCAGTTTTTAGGCACGGGACCTAGCAGATACTCCACGGCGGAGGAAAACAGGAGGAAATATGGACGTTAGTGTGTGTGTGTATAAATCAATTAGATTGTATTATTCATTCAGTAATTATAACAATGATTTTAAAAAGCCTTTTATTTCTGAATAGCAACATTATTAGGAAACACACACAGGTTAAACTCTGTTTGACGAGGAACTTTGGGCAAGTTAAATACTAGTTCTAATTTATTTCAGTCGGTATAAATCTAGGGAATCAGGTTTCAGCCACTGAAATAGAAAATAAAAAAGATAACGTGCGACTCGGTTAATCTCACAAGCTGCGAGTTTAGTTTCTCAGACTTGTCGTAATCATAGAAAGCTAAATTCTGACTTGTTATTCCATTAGGTAAACTTCGACAATTCTGGAGGATAAATATCAGTCTTTTTGTTCCCTCATAACTGGACTTTATCATATCGCAGATATGAGTTTAGATATCAAGTGAGAATTGCAAGATACTCCACAGCTGCCTGAGAGAAACAATCTCAGTCGTGGGAGATGAAAAAGTTGCAATTTGTTCTTTTTTTTTTGGAAACAGAAGACAGGCTTTCCATAATAAAATTAACTAAAGCAAAAGCAGAATATGTAACCTACATAAATATATTAAATTCTATATTGGTAACTTAAATTACGAAACTGGGCAACAGAAGACAGGCCTCAGATTATGACTTGCTCGGCGAGCTGCCTCAGTGATCCTGTGTGTGGATCTCCTCAAATGCACTACTTGAGTGTTTCTTGCTTCTGGACAGAGAGAGAGAGTAACCTGACCTGATGTGGATCCATGTCGTCCACGTGCTGACTGGCCATCAGAGACTCCATGTATATCGCGGCCCCTGTAGAAACGGAGGACGCAGGTGATCTCTTGCGTGGACGCGCTCCAACAAAACCCACCGGAATATACCCTGAGCCCACAAAGCACAATTAATGAAGCCGAATTAGTGTCGAAATTGGATAGAGCTGACTTACGACGTAAGATGCTAACACTTTGACAATAAGAATCTCGCAATTAGTTAATGGTATGACTGTATTAACTAACACTGAGCCATATGTGTTAAACTAATGATTACTAGATCGTTAACATTAGTTCATAAAAATACTACTATTCAGTTGTGAGTTTCATGTTTAGCTCGGGTCCATTAATGATAACTGGAACAAACATTGGTTTTCCGTGTATACAGTAAATGTTCCCATTACGATTTAATATATGCTTTAGACGTTATTTTTGTTCATTGTTAGATCACAGTAAGTAATGTAAATAAAAAAAAAATTTAGTTTAAGTCATAGGTTACGATCATGTTTTAAACTCTTCACGACTTTCAATTTACCACATAAAAATCATGCAGAAACATGAAACAAGATGTGAGCAGCTACAAAATAAAACCATTACAACTCATAACCAGAAACACAAAAAGTACATTTATTTCATGAACTGGATGGAATCGGATTTCTGTCATGGAATTAAAAAGGTTTTTTTGAAAAAATTGGCTTTTTTACCTTGCAGTTCTGAGCGAGAAACAAGGAGAAAACTTGAAATAAACAGCCCTTTTTTAAAACTCAAAATTGTGAGAAAAAAATACAGAAAATGCGCGAGAGAAAGAAGAAAAAATGCTAGAAGAAAACTAGAAATTGAGAGAAAATGTTCAGGAGCAGAAGGAAGAGAGCAGAAAGAGAGAGAAGGACGAGAAGAAGGAGAGAACTGCGGAGAAAAGAAACGAAGAGAGAGAGAGATACAACACCTCAAGAATAGGAGGAAAAGAGAGAGAATTGCAAACAATTACAGAAGGAACTTGAGAAGAGAAAGGAAGAATTGAGAAAGAAGAGAAAGAGAGAGAGAAGTCAGAATTGCAAGGGAGAAGGTGAAAAAGAGAATGAATGAGAAAGAGATTCAGAAGGAAGAAGAAAGAGGAGAGACAAGAGAGAATAGAATAAAAGGAAGACGGAGCGAGACAGAGTGACAACGGTGAGACTTCCGAGAAAGAGGAGATGAGAGTGAGAAGTAGACGAAGACTTCTGAAAGGCTTTCAAGAAATTCCAGAAGAATAGATTCAAGAGCCTTCTTACGGCCAAACTCACGTTATGTGAGAAATCGGTTTATCCACAGAAAGAGTCAGAATTAGAGAGTAATTACGTGAAAAGTTAGAACCTGCGAGAAAGACAGGGTAAGAATTTGTGAGATACAAACTGCAAAATAAGCCGAACAACTGCAAGAAGAAGCTGCAAAAATTCTCGACTTCCTTTTGTGGGGGCGGTGTCTGAGCAGCCCCAGGGCTCAAAAGGCCCGTAGAGGAAAAAAGATTCTTGAAGGATGTCCAGACGCTCTCCGGACGAAAGTAACAGTGAAAGTTACATGGAATTTTGAGTGAAAAGAGACACGGCAAGAACAGCTGTATTATATAAACACTCAAAAAGTTACATCCTGAACGGAAAAACCTCATGATGACAAGGATCATGTGACTGTGAGAATGGTTGCCGAAAAGACCTGGGGCCACCATGATCCCAGGACACCTGTGCTGTTGTGGTTAATTCATGTTTGCCTTTCAAGGAATCACTTCAATATTTATCAGTATAGCCTTTAGCAACAAAAAAAAGTTAAGTTCAAGTCGGTATGCAATGAAAAAGAGCATCTTCTGATGCGTCAGTACCTGTTTACCGAAGCGTCACAAGGGCGCGGAAGTTGATCAGGGTCGATGGTACTGCACCGTCTAGGAGAACTTCACTCCAAAGCGGAAGCTGCGTGATCTTCTCGACGCCTGCGTGTCGGAGCCCCCCCCCAGTGTCGACGGCGGAGAAACAAGTTGAAGGTCAGAGCAGGATGTCCAGACGCTCTCGGGGAAAGTCTAAAAAAAAAGTTTCCTTGAGTCTTCAGATTGATGAGAGCCACGGGCAAATGAACAGCGGCACCCCAAACCACAGGAAGTAGCTTCATCAGAACACCACACATGCTTTCCATGATGAGGATGATGATGAGGTGCGGAGTGGGGCCGGACTGAACATGGCCACCATGATCCCAGACACTCCGGAACTCTTGAGCTTCATGGACAGTCTTACCATCGTACTGCGGTATCTGAAGTTATAATTGAGAGAAACAGTAAGCTTCAGGTCAAGCATCTGAAACGGAATACCTGCGATCTTTGCTGTCAGACTAGTGGTTTAACGATGAACATGCGGTATGGGAGCATATCTAAGTTTAAAATTGAGTGTCGATGTCAGATTTTGCCAGCTCAAAAATCAGACTTATGACATGTAACGTGTTCGGCGTGATCTGCCGATATTGGGCGGAGAAACAAACCGATGGCGTTGTAAGATATTAAGTAAATTGTGCGAGGAATATGAGCGTTTCGCCAAGGCTTAAAAAGTCGAAAAAACGGAATGCAGAAAGGCTTCAATTGTCAAAAAGTTGTGGCATATAACACTGCAAATAATGAGTAGCTTTCTCGTATTTTTGTATGGTGTTCACCCAATATCTGAGAGAAAAAATATCTTAGTGCTGAGATAGTAACTCCTACAAGTGTGAGGGAGAAAAAGACAGAACTGTGAGATACAGTCGAATTACAAAAATGACTGCGACTATGAAGTGCATGAATGACAGAAAGGGGGAAGTAGTGACAAGAAAAAGAATTGCGAAAACGGTGGACATGGAAAGTTAGAATCCGTGAGGAAAAAAACCGGGAATTGCAACACAACCTACTAAGTTAAATTGAGGAAAAAGTCAGATGCCAGTATGAAAAAATGCGAATTATGGAACATATAATGGGAATGTGTGACAAAGTTCGAATTGCGAAGATAAAAAAAAATTGGCATTGAGAGATTATTAAGTCAATTGTGGACAAAAAAAACAAATGGGAATTCATGGCAAATCAGATGCGAAATAAAGTCAGAATCGAGAACACAAAATGGGGAATTTGTGACAAACTCAGAATGCGGAGGAAAAAAGACACAAAATGGGATATTTGGACAAATCAGAATTGCATGAAAAAAAAAAATGGGAATTTTGTGACAAAATAAGAATTGCGAGAACAAATAAATGGGAATTTTGTGACAAACTCAGAATTGCATGAAAAAAACATGGGACTTTTGTGGACAAAACTCAGAATTGCGATAAAAGGAAAAAAAGATGGGAATTTTGTGACAAACTCAGGAATTGCGAGAAGGGAAAAAAATGGGGAATTTTGTGACCAACTTAGAAATTGCGAGGAAAAAAAATGGGAATTTTGTGACAAACTCAGATTTGGCGCGAAAAAAAAAAATGGGAATTGCATGGAAACTCAGAACTGCGAAATCTAAAGTCAGAAATTGTGATTATAAAAAAATGGGGAATTTTGTGACAAACTTTGAAATGCGTCAAAAAAATGGAATTTTTGTGACAAACTCAGAATTGCGAGGGAAAAAAAATGGGGACTTTTGTGACAAACTCAGAATTGCGAGTTATAAAGTCAGAATTGTGAGGAAAAAAAAAGCCTTTTGTCATTTTGTTTGTCTACGTAAAGTTATCGTGATTGTTAAAAATCTAGACACTTGCAATGGAAACAAGACAAACGATCACGTGAGTAAGAAAAATTCCCGTTCAAATTTTCTTTAAGACAAGTAAAGTATCTTCATAAACCCTGCAGAACCCCAGTGTCATGTGTGCACTAGCTGACCTCAAGTCTTTCTGAGGCTGGTCGTTACCGTGACGAGCGACACGCCCACAATTCTTACATCTCGGGATCAGCTTGTGTGCGATGTTGCAGTTCGGCTGGAACTCCGGTGCGGATATTAACCGTCAGAGGAAAGTCCAGCACCTGCGGATACGACACGGCGCCGCATTTGTGAGCGACACTTCACACGAAACACACTTCAAAACACTCACAGAGTCACTTACAGAGTTTCATGCCCCTCACGATCGTTCAAACTGCTGGTCCGTGTCATGAGGCCACATCCTCCGCCCTGAAGACACAGAAATACATTAATCACCGCTTAAAAAACATAATCAATCACTGCCTTAAAACCTGCTACTGTTGAGCTTGTCTGAGACTAAAAACTATATAACATACCAGAACACTTTTACTAGTGTCTGTCATTTAATGTTTGTTCAGTCACAATGGCAATAGAGGACATAGAGGCACTAGAGGGCACTAGAGGGCACTAGAGGACAACTAGAGGACACTAGGGGCAGGCCACTAGAGGGGGGCACTAGCGGGACTAGAGGACACTAGAGGACACCAGAGGGCACCATAGAGGGCACTAGAGGACAACTAGAGGACACCTGAGGACACCAGAGGACACTAGAGGGCACTAGAGGAACACACCTAGAGGGCACCACCAGAGGGCACAGAGAGAGGGCACAGAGGGAACAGAGGGACACTAGAGGACACTAGAGGACACTAGAGGTAGAGGACACCAGAGGACACTAGAGGCCCTAGAGGACAACCAGAGGGCACTAGAGGACACTAGAGGAACACCAGAGGGCACTAGAGGACACTAGAGGACACTAGAGGGCACTAGAGGGCACTAGAGGGCGCCCATGCACCACAGATGCAATAGAATTCATGACCTTTCCAGGAAATCCCAATATATGGATAAAGACACCCAGATATGGCTGTAAGCAGAGGAAAAAGTAAGAACGGAGGACCTTCTTGTAAACGAGGTCGATGGGGCAGTCCGGGAGGTTTATGTCCACAAAATCACATCGATGTTTGTTGAGCAGTTCTGACACAGGGTCATAGTGTCTGGACACCAGCCTTCCAACTGAAACGCCACATCAAGACTCACGTAATCTGGTAATATAAGATAATAAATGGACATAATGATGATTTTTGATGTAGTTGCATTGCATGTGTAATTCATTATTAATTATTCCACCGAACCATAAGGTGGAATTAAGCGTGATAAGTATGAAAGAAACTATAAAGAAAATAGAATATTAAAATCTGCGGGTTCATACACTGAGCGCAGCGGTTGGAGTGTTGGCGTTTGTAGCGGCTATCGTACATGAACCCGGAAAGATCGTCCGAGGCGTGTTCTTTTGAGCAGAGCCCATTCAGACGCCTGACCCTCCAGCGAGATTGTGACCCCATGGCCATCTCCCCACACTTGTGTCTGCTCCGAAGCGATTGACAACACCGCCGCAGGAACGGCAGATTCCCACACTGCTGCAGCACACCGGAGCCGATCAAACCCGCTTCTACCTGACCCGAATAGTAAAGGTAACGGTGAGAGCTTACTGTAGAGGAGAGGAGCGCAAGATAGAGCGTGTCCCTTGAAGTCCACCTGAGAGGGAACAACAATCAACATACAAAAGAGGCTTCATACGCATTCATAATGAAACACTGGTGATGCACAGTAATGGCACTGACGAGCATGTGGATGCAAATCAAGCTAAGTGAATGACATAAAAATTAAGATTTAACTGATTTTGCACTGCAGGATGCAACAAGGCATCGAGGAGGTAATTCAAATAAAGTTCTGCATATTCACATTGCAGTTAGGAGTAATACCTAATAAACGAGAAATGATGATATCACTTCCAGTTGATCGTGTGATGCATTGATGAGCAACAAGATCAAATTTAGTTTGCATCGTGAGATCATGCACAGAGAAGTACTGAAACAAAAACCAACCCAATACAACAACATTTGTGATGTCACATCGTGTTGTATTTTCATTGTGAGATGCAAAACAATAATGCCTTAAACTAATAAACTACTTTTGTGATGTTCATCACAGCAGCAGTGCATTAATTAATTAAAATAAGAATTTAAATAAAACAGTAGAAAGAAGTTAGTGGTGTGTGTTTCTGCAGACACCCTTGTGTCTTTTCCCTCGGCGAAGCTGGAGGTGATGCAGCGTCTGTATCGCCCCCAGTGTCTTAACTGGCGGATCCGCTCCGTCCTTGAGATACAGCTCAAAAAACAATCTTCAGTGTCTGTATGTTGTGATGGATG
This sequence comes from Cyprinus carpio, assembly GCF_018340385.1. Classification (NCBI taxonomy): domain Eukaryota; kingdom Metazoa; phylum Chordata; class Actinopteri; order Cypriniformes; family Cyprinidae; genus Cyprinus; species Cyprinus carpio. Next base: position 30,866,499 of record NC_056615.1, on the reverse strand, counting down.
GACTTAAACCTTAAAGAGACTCAGCTTGAGAGGTGCTGAGGCCGTTCTCGGTCCGTCCTAAGAAATCAGGTGTTTGTCGATTAGTGATTAGTGTTGGCTGTGAGACAAACACAGTCAAACCGAAATTATATATTCCAGACATTTCTAACATTATATCAGTTTATTGGCTATAGTTTTAGAAATCAGTAATAAAATATAATAACAAATTGTCCCTTGTTAAAGTCACTTTAGATATATGTCCCTGCAGACACAGAAGCAGTCAGTCATCAGTAGCACAGGTTATATTTGTAGCAATAGGACAACAATACATTGTATGGGTCACAATTATACTATTTCTCTTTTATGACAAAAATCATTAGGATATTAAGTAAACGAATCATGTTCCATGAAGATATTTTGAATCGTAAATACTATATCAAAAACTTAATTTTTTGATTATTAATATGCATTGCTAAGAAACTTCCATTGAACAAACTTTAAAGATGATTTTCCTCAATATTTAAGATTTTTAGCTCCTCAGATCCAGATGTTTTAGATTTGTGGTCGTCTCCTAAAGGAACACAGTCAGTGGAGAGCGTAGTGTTTTCGTTGGTGTGAGTGTCGGTGTTGGTTTTGTGACTGTGAGTGTGTGACGCTTTTTGTTTTGTTACCTCTGTGTGTGGTCTGTCTGTCAGGATCACTATGCTTCACGGCTTGTTTTTGACTCTGGTTTCTGTGCTCTTCCCTCCCCGGGATCTCCCTTGACGGTCGGCAGGTACGCCTCGGCATCCGGGGAAGCGGGAAAAGGAACCTCTGCGCCTTCTTCCGCAGGCGGTCTCTGGCAGATCTTTGTCCAGGTGGTTAGAGAGACGGTGTTCTGTGGAGCGTCTGCACAGCTCCTCGTTCCTCAAGTTTCTTCAGCTCGGGGCTCGTGTGAGCTCTAGAGAACCTGCAGGTGACTCCGTACTGACACCAGCCGAAAGCTGCTGAACAGGTAACAATGATCGCCCAGATCCCGCAGCTTTAAGGACTGCACATGTACTCGCTCACGTTCGTGGAGGGGAGCCAAACACGGGAGGCACGGCGGGCACACTTCTCTCCGTACACGCACTTAGTGTCCCGCTCCTGGATCACACACACACCACACACACACACACACACACACACACACACACACCACACACACACACACACACACACACCACCACACACACACACACACTAGAAATAAAAAAGGAAGAGACAAAAGACATCATGAGAACTGGGCTTTTATTCCAGCAATCAGCTAACGAACAAAGACCAGCACTAAAACAACAGAAGGACAAATACATGGAGAATAGAGGAGAAAACACTTTATAACAAAAACAACGGTCTAGTTAGTTTAAGGTTTTGCTATGCAAAGAAGTAAGTAGGTAGTAAAACAGTAACACATAACAAACTTTAACACACACATGTATGAGGGGTCAGAGACGGTTTAGATTGTAATCTACAAAAAGTGATTTTATGTTTCCATCGAAAGGCACATTGAATGTAAGTAAAGTGTCCTACTTTAAAGGTTTTTCAAAACAGTTTTTGGAGGGAATTAAAAATGTCCAAAAAGTGTGGTTTTAAAAATATGGTTTATTGTTTATTCAGTGTAAAAACCACTTTATTATTGTAAACAATGTGTCAACACAAACCATGGCGATTTCTGGACCTGTGCATATTAAAAATATTAAAAAAAGAATTTTAAGGGTAGCATAATTAAATTTGATTGTCTGTTTTATTAAATTAGTTTAAATCTAAATTCTTAAATGAACAAAATGGGGGGCAAAAAAAAAACACCCTAGTGAGGAGTGGGAAAATATATAAAAATGTAATTAAAACTAATTTAGTTATTTTGGGGGTGGAAAGTAATTAGTCTTTTTAATATGTTTTTTCATTAAAAACGTGAATTTTTTGTTGTAAATGTTTTCCTGGGAGACCAAGAATTGTTACCAATGATTGGACATTTTTAAGTGTTCTAGTCTGTAAAATTCAGGGGAACTATGGATGTTAAATTATTTTTGCTAGAAACAAAAAAAACAAAAAAACAAAATTGCAAATTTTAAAAAATATTATAGTTTTTTTTGTTTTAATGTGTTTTGGAACAAAAAAAAAAAAAAAAACAAACCAACAATTTTAAAGGGCAAGGGATTACACAATACATTTTACACTACTTGTTTGTTTTATGCTTAAAAACAATTTTTCGTCTTTGGAACCTTACCATAAAAACACATTAGAAAAAAAAATATTTACAAAAATTTAACAAGTTAAATATATATAATATATTTTTTTTTGATAATTTTTCAAAATTAATTACCATTCCAATCATTACCATCCTAAAAAAATGTACGGAACCATGAAAAGCCAAAAAAAATTTTAACTAACAGAAAACAATGTTAGAAATTATTAAAATAAATGCCACAGAAGATATACTTAAATAACTAAAATATTTTTCCCCAAAATATTAACTGTGGTTTAAATAAAACTGGGAGGTAAAATAACTTATATTTAAAATTTATTATATTTATTTCTTATATAATAAACAATTATTTTTAAAAAAAAAAATTTATTTTTCACAATAATATTTAGGTATATGGGTTTAAATTGGAAAAAACAAACAGATGGAAAAAAAATAAAAAAAAAAATAAACAATAAAATTTAATGAAACAATCTATTAGGCAATTAAATATTTTCAAAAAAATAAACGGCACCTTTGGTACTTGCAGAATAACCTGAAAAATAGAAAATATGGGGAAAAGTAAAGAATTTACTATTAAAAAACAACATAAATTTTTAAACGTATTAGAAAATTAATAATTTTTTTAATAATGTTAGGACAGGTACTGTTGTAAATAAATATTACATGGAATAAAAATATATGATAAAAAAAAATAAAAATATTATATCTTGGGACAGTGCTCTGAGTTAAAAAAACAAATTACCCACCCTTGTTTAAAATATAACCAACCATTTCTCATAGGTAATAATTTCGGACCCCTACTGTTAACGCCCCAGTATAAAGGCGTGAGGTCAGAACGCCCAACCTGGGGACGTGGAGGGGAACCACCCCAGGCGTCTCTCTTCATAGCTCTGAGGCTTGATGTGAGGTCTGGGATTTTATTCTGTCCTCTCATTCTTCCTTCTTCTTCGTGCTCTGCGTCCGCTGTGTCCAGCTGGACTCTCTTTCCTGCTCTGGTTCTCCCCGAGGAGGCTCCTCCGGGTCTTCCGTCCGTTTTTGGCTTCCCCCCTTCAATCTCTGCTCGCACCACGCGGGGCCGAGCCGAACGCTAGAAGAAGAAGTGGGGAAAAACTCATGGAAACTTCTCTTTAGGTGGTGAGGAAACCTGGTGAGACGCAGATACACGTCAGGCCACACGCTCAGAAGAAATATCACCATCCCATCACAAATACTAACACATAAAACGTACTGGCCTTTAATAGCGGCAGCGCCTCTTCTCCGCCTCCTCCTCACGAGGAACAGAGTGACCTGTGCTGCTTCAAAACAACTGCCTGAGTCCTGGTTTCACCTGCGTCAAGGCCCAAAGAGGAAGATTATGTTTCTGTGAACAATCATGACAGAATAACCCACCCCATAATCCACATATCACACAACTCTTACACAGGTTCACACCACCCCACTGCACATGCTGATGAAGCGGCTGATATCCAGAGGAACACAGGGCAATAAAAGAAAACTGTTGCTTGAAAAAAATATATTACACAATTAATAAAATATGATTGAAATAAAAATAGATAAAAATCTATTAAAACAATATTTAAAATAAAATAAAAAATATTTTTGCACAACTATTATAATTTTGAATAAAATAAAATTAATCAAATGAAAAACTTGATTTGAATAATAAAAAATAGATTAACATTATTAATAGAAATATAAAAAAAAAAAAAACTAAATAAATAAATGAATGCATTTAATTTATAAATAAATACAAAAGATTAACAGTTAGGAAATATAAAAACTTAGTAATAAACAAATTAATGGTATTTATTAAATAAATAGAGATAAACAAAAAAATAGATAATTAACCAGTTATAACAATAAGAAAATAGAATTAAAACGAATAATAAATTAATGCATTTATTTATAAAAATAAATAAAAAAGAATAAACAGTTATAAATAGAAATAATAAAACGGAATAAACAATAATTAAAATGCATTTATTTTATAAAATAAATAAAAAGGATTTAACAGTTATTAAAGAAATTATAAATAACAAAATAAATAAATTAATAGATGCATTTATTTTGATAATATAATAAAAATAATATTAAACAGTTTATAAATAGAAAATAATAAACGTTGATAACTAAATAAACATATAACATAACATTAATGCCAAATTTATTTATAAATAAAAAATAGATTAACAGTTATAAATATAAAACGAATAAGGAATAAATATTATTTATAAAAAAAAATAGATTAATAAAAAAACAGATAGAGTTTATAAATAGAAATATAAACTAACGAATAACAATAAACAAATTTAATGCATTTATTTATAAATAATGAATAAAAAATAAGATTTAATGGCAGTTATAATATAAAAATATAAAACGGTAAGTTAATAAATAAAACGAAAATAAACATTAATGCATTTATTTATAAAATAAATAAAAAGATTAACAGTTATAAATCGAAAATAATAAACCGAATAAATAAAAAATTAATGCAGTTTATTTTAGATAAATAAATAAAAGATTAACAGTTATAAATAGAAATATAAAACTAATAAATAAATTAATGCATTTATTTATAAATAAATAAAAATAGATTAACAGTTATAAATAGAAATATAAAACGAATAAATAAATTAATGCATTTTATTTATAAAACATAATAAAAATAGATTAACAGTTATAAATAGAAATATAAAAACTAATAAATAATAATGCATTGTCTTTATTAATGCATTTAATTATTAAATAAATAAAAATAGATTAAACAAATAATGCAAGTTATTAATAGAAATATAAAACTAGTAAAAAAAAAAATAAATTAATGCATTTATTTATAAATAAATAAAATAGATTAACAGTTATAAATAGAAATATAAAACTAGTAAATAAACAAATTAATGCATTTATTTATAAATAAAAACAGATAGATTCAAATAAATGAGAACATAAACCAATGTATAGGAAAATGTAAATGTAACTTAATAAAAAACTAAATATTTCCACATTAATATTATTAAAAAATATTAATACTTCAGGGCCGCAAAACATAACCTGAGAAAAATAATAGTTTTATGATTAAACGGGGGTCTTTGTATTAGGGGTTCCTTTTTGCCTCACACGAGGGATTTGTCATATTTCAGGGCACCTCAATGCGTGATTATACATTATGTACTTTTTGTCACTGTTAGGCCCAGAGAGAGTCAATATTACAACAATGTGATTAAAACATAAAACTCCGCCAGTGTGGGGTAACATCATAACGCTATGCCTTTCAGAGGATGACGTGCGAAGATCTGACCGATTAAAACGAGTTCACGCCCAGCGATTCACCACAGCAGCTCCTCGCAGTTCAGTTCTGGATCATGTTTTTATTAATCGATCACCTCTCACCCTGTCACCGGGAGCTCCTCCTCCGCACGCGCGATCCGCAAGCTGCGCGACGCTCTAATGTGTCCGACCGGAAACAGTTCCGCTTCCGCTTCGACCGGGCTGTAGCGCATGCGCCACATGATAGCGTGTATGAGGTTGAAACACCTCCAATAGTGATCGGAGAACCGAACCGTTTCGAATCAACTGAATCAAAAGCTTCTCAAAGCGATTGATTCACTGCTTCGAACCTCCTCTTCTGGTCAAAAAACCCTGCAGCTGCAACAAAACATGCATTAAACCAGCTCTCATACCCACCCTTGATGAATGTGTATTGGAAGGATCTGTCAAATGATTGTCAAAATCATTCAGATACAGTTAATACTGAGTGCATGTGTGTGGACCTGGTTCATGGAGGGTTTGTAAATTAAGAGACTACTGACTACTACTCTCTGTTATAATTACACACGTCTCATTAATAATCTCTATAGAAGTATAAAACTGGAAATGAAACACGATAAAGGAAACATTTTCTTCTTTATCTGTTTTTATATATCAGATAAATCAGAAGATATTTTACCCAGAAATAAAATCATCAGTGTTAATGGAAATAAGGCTAAACGGTCATAAATGAAACAACATATAGAAATCAAAAAAAAAATCAACACTGTTAATCTAAATAAAAATAAACTCAATAAATCAAACAACAATTAGCGTCAGCATCAATGAAAGAACAAGCTACAAGATATAGATTCAATATGTTCTTGAACAAACGATATAAAAGAAAGGTTAAAGAAAATGAAGTCAAACATTTAGATATCAAATGAAATATGTATTCTGTGTCTCTTTTTACAAATCATTTAATTTCTGCTGAACACCGTGAGGCTACATTACCACCGATGACTCCATTAAGAGCTGCTTTACTGTATTACTGAGATACTGTAATCGTTTTACTTAATATAGATATTGATATCTTTTAAAAATGGAAAATATGTGTGTTGTGTGTGTTTTAGTATGTTTTATTAATTTTATTTTGGTTTGGGAGTTTTGAGTTAATTTAATAAATGAAAATGGTGAATGAAAACGTTGCCGTTGGAAACCTACAGCTGAAATAAAGACTAAGCCTTTTTTACATATGTTTTATTTTTAATTACACAAAAATAATGATTATTTTTTTATGGTTTTAACTGTGTAACAAGTGCGGCAGTGTGTGGACCGATGGCCCCAATTCTTTGATTCAGTGCTGTTTTAACTTAGAGGATGATGTGGACTAAACTAGTTATAGTGTTTGTTAATATTTTGAATTAGAGTTTATTTTTATAAGGGTGTTTGTAGAGTTTCTTTGTTACTTAGTCTAATTGTCTGTTTGTGTGAGAGTCGTTTGTGTTGTCATTGTGTGTTGTTGTTTTGGTCATGTTTTTTTAAATGATTTCTTTATTTCAGTTTTCTAGGCCCGGGTTATTAAAATTTTTGAAAGCACATTTTTCATTAACCACAGTGGGAATTCATATTTCTATCGAAATAAAATTGGATTTCATAAAAGAAAATGAAAATGTACGGTAGGATATAGCAATTTGTATTTTCACAACATTTAGTTATCTCTCAAAATTTTTCTGCTTGGGGATAACTGTTTGCGGGGGGTGAGATAACGTCGGATCCACAATTTCTTGGGTTTTACATCTTACCAAATCCTGGACGTGTAAATTCTTCCATTTTTTCCTGTGATAGTTTTTGTATCTGCTATACGATATATTTCCGTTCTGGAGAATGAGTTTTGGTTTTTCTACACAAGATTTCTGGACTTTGACTGTATGTTTCACAATTTCCTGGACTTGTTCTCTCTGAATTTCTGATTTTTTTGTTCATAATTGAAGAATATGTTTTGCATAACAAATCTCTTGAATGGAGTAGGTGCCACTGTGTTGCTTAGTAAACGATATATGTGTGGGTGTGTGGTTATATACCCAGAAAGCTGATGGGTCATGTACAAGTAATCAGGGACTACAAACATGGAAGTATCGTGAGTAGCTTAGATTACATGGACATTTTAAAAATACCTTCGTAATCCGTCGTTATAACTGATTTACTTAAGTACATATATTCACACAGAAGCAATAAATGATTCATAATGTATTAATTCTCCCCAATTCTTTTTCATCTTTTACATTTGTCCTTCTAAAATACATGACATGGCATCGTATGTAACAAACTTTATGATGGATTTTTTAAAAAGCGATTTTAGTTTTTTAATTAGTGGGGGGGGACATTTTTATGATTTTAATTAAAACATCCATTAGGGGCTTTCATGTAAAACTTTCCCAGGAAACCCCCCAGTTTTGTGACAACCCTGAAATCTTAAAAGTGGCCGTCTAGCTTCAACTTTCATCTTGTTAATAACAATGCATTTTGAATTATACTTACTTTGCATTGTAATATCAAACTTATGGTATAAAACAACATTATTCTGTTCAAAATGTTCAAATCATGATAACGAGTTAGGTGTTTAGAAGTAAAAAACAAGTAATAGTCGGGAGTTAGTTTGATGAATCGTGTGATGGTGGATGCCATAGTTACCCTTTTCTTTCATTGGTGGTTTTGGCAAGTTTAAAATGTTGTCCCCTTGTTGTTTCGATAAAAAGGACAACTGATGAAAGGCCTACATTGGGAAATTTTTTGTTGAGAAGGTGTTGCTGGTAATTGTCCCAATAACCACAAACTATTTTTCTTCCACCGGCACCTCGGGCTGATTGTGTTTACCGGCAAGAAGCAAATTCACACATCTGCTGATACCTTGAATCTCATAATTTCAGAACCTCTTCATTTTCTCATAAACGAGTGATGGAAAAACCCTGTAGTGGGGGAAGATGCAAGGTACTTGTGGTAGGGAGTTATTAAAATGTAACGTTTATGTTATTAGTGCGTCTAACGGTTAGCAGAATGGACCGAGATAGTTCTGACTTTGGTTAATTTATTGGGCGCAACAAGCCAGGAAGTATCGCGTATGAAATGTTTGTCGTGGGGATGAAGCCAGAGCGCGTTGTCATCTGGCGGGATTGACATGGATCTCGTATCGAGTGATTTTTAATACCCACGGTGGTCGCAGGATTAAGCGTTGATGGTCTGCACAAAACCCAGTGCGCCAGGAGTGTGGTGAGGCGTCATGAGGTGGGACTAGCGCACAGGGTCTGGGGACCAACTTGTGATTCATGAGGGCCTCGGGGTCCTCCAGTCATCATGACCCGGTCTCATGCCTCATTCATACAGCTCACAGAATCCCTTTTTCCGTTACTGAAACACGAGGGGGGGCCTTCTTGGAATCTTTCAGTTAGGAGGACAAAACAAACCCACACTTTCATTCACACCCACAGGTTTCGGCTCGTGCTTTAGAAAGAAAGGACGAATCACTAACGGAGTGATTCCAAGTTAGTAAGCAGGAACCGGCCTTATGAAGAAATATTTCAGGAGAAAAAAAAGAGGGGAAGATAACAGCCCAAAGGGAGGTTTTTTATGTCAAGCAGCATATAACTTACCATGTATCCTTTGAAAGTGACTGTTAGTCTAGTTTTTTTTGAATTCAGGTTTGATCGTTGAATCATTCCACGAAGACTCTGATCAGGATGAAAAAAAATTTCCGCTCATTTGGCCAGGACAATCACCGCAACCATAATCAATAACATATGCATTCATGCTGGGACTGACCATTAACAGACACAAAAACATTCACTGGTAAAAACCAACAACACAACTTTTATTTAGCGTATGTTTCTACAAGAAGATACTATTTCTGTGTCTTTTCAGTTTTTTTTTTTTAATGTGTGGTTAATTCAATGCGGGGGTTACTTTGCCATTTCTTTGAATTTTATAATTGTGAAAAGTTACCAAGCAATTTCTGAGTGAAAAACGTTTTCTGCAATCACAAATTTAGCTACAGAAAATAGCTAATAAATTCCCTTTATAGCTTCAAAGAGTCACACACCCAATTTTTCAGCGTTAATAGTAGATAATATGGCTCCATTTACAATGAAACATACAGTTTACATATGAAACTTGCTTTTTAGGAAATGATATTTAGAATTAAGCACAATCAATGACGAGATAGTTAAAAATTCTAAATGTAAAAAAGGTATTGGGTTGTGTCGATTGTGATCAACAGCCTAATGACTCTCTTTTTTTTTTTTGTTTTTTACCAAACTTGACGGGGGACACAAATTAAAATTATTTTTTATTGTTACATTTTATTCTTTCAAAATATTAAATGTAGATATTGAATAACAAAAAATATAAATGTGTTTATTGTTGATGGGGGCAAAAATTTAAAAAAAGCTCATTATGGTTTTATTGATAGTCTGTTTTTTCAATTATTTAATATTTCCGGTGTTGGTTCATAAAGAAAAGTCTTGCATTAACCTGTTTACCTTAAAAGGAAAAAAAATATCTTTTTTTCAGTGTATTTTGAGTTAGGCATTGGTTTGCGGGTTGACGAGAAATGTCGGTGTAAACTTTTTTTTCTGAAAAGTTTTTTTTTTTTTTTTTTGCCAGAAAATTATCCTTTATTTCTACAGAATCTTTTCTAACAGTGTAAAGTTCAGCTCTATGAACTGTGAGGACGGAGAAAGAGACAGAAGCTACTCATGATGTTTGCTCAGCAGAAAAACTCTTACTCTCTTCTCTTCTGTTGAGTGTAGTTTCGGTCTCAGCAGTGTGTTTGAGTCTCTGACAAACTGATCCCGTGAGCTGCTCTCACATGAATAATTCACAGTTCAAGCGTGCAAGGGGGATCCTGGATCTCCGAGCATCAGAAGCGAAAAACCCCGCCAGCAGGACACGTGAAGGATGTCCGAGAGAAGATGGGTGGAATTCAAGATCAGCCAAACCATCAGCTGCTCGGCTCCGGCCGGCCGCAGGACCAGACCTCCGTCTCCTGCTGCTGCTGCAGGTACAGAGCCAGTCTCACACACACACTCACCTCAGGAGAGCTGGTCTGGGACAGAAGGAACCATCTCAGACTGTTCCGGGCAAGGCTCTCTCAAACGTTCTTCCACAACATTAATACAACGTTCACTCAACGTTATCTGGTCTTAATAATGTTCTTTATTAAAACATTATTAGGCTATCATTCATGTAACTTTATTTTCCTGACACATTTTAGTTTGTGTAAATGTTACTTGTTTCAGAATGTTTAGAGAACATCCAAAACTAACATTCCCGTAATGTTTGTGAAGTGATCAAATGTAGCATTCGTTTAACCAAAAAAACATTACAAATATAAAAAAGCTGGGCATTTTGAAATTTTAGAGAAGAGTCAGAAATAATGGTTGTTTATTAAAATTGGATTTAAAAAATGTTCTTGTTTTTTGAATTTTGTTCTCAAACAACACTGTTTAGCACAAAAAACCCATTATTTATGCATCCTTCATGGAACTTTTTTATTTCCTGAACCAACGTTTTAGGTTGGATGTTCATGTTATAACATTTATTTATTTATTAATGGTTTTTTTAAAAAGATGATGTAAAAGTTACACACGTCACTGAATCCGCTCCACATGACCAAGGAAAAAAAAAACGTTTTTTAGAAACATTATAAACCTGGACAACTTTGTGATAATTCAGAGAGAAATATTCATCGTTTTGCATAAAAACAAAAACAAACGGGTTCATACTTATTGTCTTTTCTGTAACGTGTTAGTAATTAATGCATCCAACAAAGCGTTAACACAAAAATTTTTTATTAATATATAATATACTTATTTACATGTAAACCCTTTTAAATTTGAACGTTCGTTCTAACAGTCTATAAATGGTTGACTATTTTTTCCCCAGAAATGTTCAAGAGAAGAATTATCCATAACGTTTGCCCCAAAGAATAAACATGTAATGTTCCCTAAAGTTTCAAATGAACACAGGAAAAACAAATGCTTTTAAAATATTAAAAAAAAACCTGGGGGAAAGGTTTGAATAATCGTTTAGAAGGGTACCGTTCAGAAATAAACAGCCCTTTCATAAAACGTGAGCTAAAACGTCCTAGAAAACCTATTTTTTGGGCTCAATTTGTCTTGGACTGTGACGCTTTTTTAAAAGTATAGGATCCAGGATAAAAGAGTGATTACTGTGTGTTTTTAATTATTTAATAAGATATGTGCAACTGACGTCACAAACAATACCGGGGGGGTCCGATAAGCAGAATCAATTCAGTATAAGTATGGATTCATAATACTTCACAGGATGATCATACCAAAAAATGTCGATCATTATAGGTAATAAAACAATCCATGGCAGGTCATATATATTTTGATATTGTTTGCACAGCGATTATTTAAAGAGGCCCGCGTGCGCGTGCCGGACGTCACAACTGAGCGCCAAACGAGCTCGTGTGTGTTGATGTGTTTCGTGGAGGATATGTGAACAGCATGGCGGGCGGGGGTCGACGGTGGACAGCAGAGAGGCCCGAGTAGAAAAATAAACAGTGGGGAAGAAACTCCCTTTCAGATTTACGCCCGCCACGACGGCCGGGGACGGCGTGAACCCAGCCGGCGTGGTCATCGGGCTCCGCGTTTAAAACGCCGCCAGCGTGGACGGGCGCTGTTCTGACCAGCGCGTCTCTCCGTTGGTTACAAGGCCGCCGGAACAAACAAACACACCCGGCCGGTGAGGGGATGATGGGGAAGGGACAAAAAGAACGCGTTTTAGGCGACAGAACAAGGCCTGCAGGGGCCCGTGCAAAAAAAGCCAAGGTGACTTGTAGACTGTAACGCTCGGGTCCGTACTTACCTCACTGGCTGACGTTTACCTTTTTACCTCGGGAATTTCACTTCGGCGGTGAGATGTTACCTCCCCCCACCCCCAGGTTTTTGCTGCCAGGGGCATTACCTTCCGGAATTGAAGCGGCCAAATCTGTGATTCCCGCCATATCGTGCTGTCATTTTTTAAACACCCCTCACGGACACCCCATTCTGAAGGGGGACTTTCACCATTGCCTACACTGGTTTGGACCTGATTTTTAAACCCCTCAATTTCTTAAGACCAAGGGGTAAACCGTCAGGAATAAAAGAAACCCAACTGCACTGAAAAAAAAATTCTGTTGATTTTTTTTACTCACCAATTTGGGCTAATTATTTAAAGCGCAGTTATGTTTGCCGCCAATTTTTTTACCCCCCCCATTTTTACCTTCAGAAAAACTGACCAAACATCTGTGATTTTCACCAACCAGTTTGATATCTATTGACCTGTTTTCACATGGACCATTTTAGCTAGGGGGAAAAAGAGAAAATTAACTGCGATATTGGAGCTTCAAACCCATGAGGTAAAAAATCACCACCCAGCCTGCAGTGTATTTTTTCTGATGTAAATATTGAAGGCCTTAAGGTGAGTCTCTGCCGAAAATCAAAACCCGGTTTTACCTCTTTAATTTTACCTCCCAGGAAAACAGGGGACGGTTAAACTGGAACAACTTTCGGTGGCGGATTTTCACATTCCCAGTTTAACATTTTCATATTTTTATCTCATGTATTCATCTCTGGTTTACAATCAACTGGCTGGCCTATCATTAACCTCCAAAAGAAAAAAAAAAAACACTTCCCAATCTGGTGTGTTATACCAGCACATTAAGCCCCCCTCAAAGTTTGCTTAAATTTTAAAAAAAAAACCCAACACGTTTACCTCGCCCAAAATAACGGATTCTTCTTGACCCCCTTTAGCTCTCGTGTGGGTAACCTCAGGAAAAAATATAGTGACAGTGTGAGTGTTGTGGGATTGGGCCAGATTAGGTTACCGTCGATTGGGAGCCTCAACCGTGCCTGTAATTTGTACCTTCACATTTTTTTACAGCTTATTTCCTATTTATTCTTTTGGTACGCAAAAAAATAAGGGGGGGGGGACCCATCTGTGATTTGAGGGTCACCCATACATGTTGCCTCCACTTATTTTACCTGTAATTTTTACCTCCACCAGCTTTTGTTATTTTACCGTCAGAAAACCAAAAAATAGTTTTCCACGTTGTGAAAAACTAACCTTTGGTTTTTAAAGGAATTACCTTAATTCTGTTTGATTGTCAATTTTTATTCTTCGTCTACCCTTCCAAGAAAGGAAATTTTACGTTCTTTCTGAGGTTTACCCTAAATTTACTCCCCATTTTCATCCTCACATTTTACCTCATGTTTTACATCTTTGTAAATTATAGGTACACTTCATATTTACTTTAGAGAAAGACTCTCTCTTTATGAGTCTTTGTGTTGTTTGTTTTGAGTGTTTATGCATTTCGTGCTCTTTCTGTTCCTCTCTTGTGTGTGTGTGTGTGTGTGTATATATAGTGTATATATATATATATATATATATATATATATTTCGAGTATACCTGATATGATAGATACAGATGAGGCAGTGTCACTGTGAGTCTGGCCGCTCTTACAGCTCGTGTAGTGCTGATGAATATAAAGACAGTCTGAGAGCATGTGGATGGGCTCGTGAGACTGGATTTTCTGGCGTTGCTACACCGGATGCCTTACATTTCTGCACATGAACGAATCTTTAGGTCACTATAACCTGCTGGAGCATGTCCGCGAGCACAGAGACTGACTGCATTGATGTTAATGAAGCAATACCATAGCTGTATTCATGGGTGAGGTATACTATATTAAACACTTATTATCAGTCAGTTTGCATTGTGTCTGGAGACTGCCCATGTTGTTTTAGGTATGTTATTGGATGTTTTAGTCAAGTTCTTGTTTTTTTTAACACATTGGCCTCTCTTCAGGTTATTGGTGATAACACAACCATGTTATCTTATACATAGACAAACAATACGTAACT